>NW_020439302.1:3374965-3429438 GCF_000699045.2 Agrilus planipennis
AAGTTTTTGCTTCAACTGTATTTTTTCCCTTCAAAAAGCAATATTTTATCAACACGCGAAATTCCTTTTTATCCATTTTTTTCACAATAACAAAAGTTGCTTCACTAAAAATGCTATAATTCACAAACTAATGATCCGACAGCCGTCAAATTTATAGACGCGTTTTTTGAAGGTTAGGACTAACTGAAAATCATATGGATTTAGTTCTGGTGCCGCCATCTATGTGTCAGGCCGGGGACTTTTCAATTGACCCTAGTATACAACCAATAACAAATAACAAATGCGTGCCGCAACATAATGGCGTTGACTAACACAGAGGATTGCTATATAGCCGGGCAAGGACTTCCATGGACAAATCCATAACTCAGTTTATCGCTTCAGTTTAATTTTGTTGGTTTTGGATTCATGATCATAAGGTCGTCAGTTTTAAAACTGGTTGGAGACGCACCTCCTGTTTGCCGTGTTTCCACGAGCAGTACTTTCTCAGAATGTTTTTGGATGAATGACCAAAGTGAATAAAATTCCAGTGTAAAACAAAACTATGTACACACTTTATTTACAACACTTAAACATATGCAGAACATGAAAACAATATAAAAAGGGAAGACGGAATGACAAAATTAGCGACAAATAATAGAACTGGTTAAGCTGAACGACAAAACTTAACTTACTTACTAAACTAAACTACTAAACTACTACAAAATGGAATAAAATCAAACCTATAATACTACCACCACCAGTACCTGCGAGAACAAAAGCTACAGAAAAGTATAGGAAAAGACCCGAAAATACGTAGATATCATTACAGCGTAGTGCAATTAAATAAGGGTAGCTGACCGTCGAAGCCTTCGTAGAATTTATCTATTGGAACCAAATGTTTTGAGAGGCCCCAACAGGGTGTTAGTTGTAATAATGAACATTCATACACTATAGCAGCGAATGCAGTAACTTATATAAATATGGAAAATTACACAGTGCTTAATATTGCATACTTATCCTAATCCTAATAACTACAACTGAAATTACACTGAAACACCTCCACTCTTTCCTGATCGTGATCTAATTTTCGCATCTCCCCAAAACTAGAACATCCCACATCCTTAATTATATGCGAACAGTGTAATTCCACCTCTAATCCTCCTAACTCCCGTTTATGCCTCTAATATCTCTCTGACTAGACCTTTATGCCTGAGAACGTGTCCTACCAATCTATCTCGTCTATTTCATATCGACTTCCATAGAATCCTTTGTTCTCCTTTTCTTTCTAATCTCTTCATTTCTAATCTTCCTTATCCACGGTATCCTGATCATTCGCCGATAACACCGCATTTCATCTTTTTCGAATTTCTAAATAAACTTTCGTGAGCATGGAAGTGTATGATAAGAGTATCTTTCTCTTCCTTGTGGTAGGTACACGGGTTAGTTATCTATCTAACTGCTCATTCTAAATGTAAAGCAACGAAGATTATATTTTACCAATAGTTGTAATCGCTTCGTCTGGAAAAGCAAGATACTCATATTCATGCAATAGTTTATAGCATCATCACCATGGGTCCGCGCCCATCTCGCTTGTTTAGGAAGGAAAAACACGTTCGTTTTCTGTAAATTTTACAATACTTAATACTCCTTCTGTTTCTGCTTCTAATATGATTCTAACTAGTCCTTCATGTTTCAGGAAAAGTGTCCTACCAACTTATTTTTTATTGACTTCCTAATCAACCTCTGTTCCCCTATTTTCTTTCAAGATCTCTTCATTTCCAGCATCCTCTATCCACGGTATGTTTAAGCTGTGGATCTATGTATCCTCCTACCGAGTGGGTATGACCTAGAGGTGGATGCTAAGTCACTGAATTATCGGAAATGTCAATAGATACTTTTTCTGACTATTTTTCCGAGATTGAATGAACCTATATTACTTCGGAGGTAACTAATGTACTTATTTGAGGTTCCAAACCTCCTGAGGTGGCCGAGCGTCATGGCCTAGAGCCTAGAGGTTTAGACAATTGCTTGCTCCCGGTTCGATTCCGGGTCCATCTGCCTTGGTCCAAGTTTTTCTGTGGCTTCTTTGGATCACTTACGCAAATGCTGGGGCAGTAATATTCCACTGATAATCTTTCATTCTCTTCTGTCTTCATTTCGTCTGTCTCATCTGTCTCACCCGAACCACCACCCACCCATTCCCACGATTCCTGCAAGCAGGCTGAAGAGGGCCTTCCGCTTTACCTGTCCGGAGGGACTGCCCGCCCACCAGCATTAGTGGCTGGTGGGAATGAAAAACCCAAGTTTTTTTTATATCCTCCTGTTTTATTCTATGGATCCTTTAGTACTTTGTGTCACAAGAGGGCTAGAAACTGTGGAGGTCATCATTTTCGGCAGCCTTCGGAGAAAAACACCAATTCATACTTTGCCACTGATGGCGGATGTTTAAAATCGGTAATATTCCATCGAATATGGTCACCAACAATCGGTCGCTCTCATGATTTGCATTTCTGTGAGTAAAATGTACTGCTGTAGCAATTTTTTCGTACTCTTTTCAAGGGTTTCCCATAGTAAGAGTTCAGATCACACACGTGACCATTTTTTTTTGTTCGCCTTTTTTTTTTTTGTTACGTTCGACGACTGCTGTCGATTTTAAGTTCGAACGGCGTTCGAAACGATTTAATGAACTTGTGGAAATGGATCGTTGACCATTGTAAAAACGAAATTAACTCTGCGTTCGAATGTCAATTAGAAAATTTCCATGGCGGCCGCAAAATTACGACAATAATACCTTTAAAAGTAATGTGTGCCATATTTTTGCAAGAACGGTTCGAGTTTTACGCACGTATAAACGCACAGATTGCACCGGGGACCACTTACGCAAATGCAAACTCACCGGTCCATTTCAAACGATATTCTATTGTACGTGCACAAGGTAAACTTACTCGCCATCAGGGGCGGCTTGTCTATAAGGAGCTGCAGATATCTGAAAATGTAAACTACGACCTCAAATTAAAAAAAAATTAAAACAGCAAATATTTCTGCTCTTACCGTAGACGCCTTTTCGCAATTTCATCAAAGCCATCATCTTCTGTAAACAACCCGGTGGTTAGAGCGTCGGTCTACCAAGCCGGAGTTCGCGAATTCGAATCCCCTAACGTATGCGTATTTTTTTATTTTTTAACGGTCGCCCAGTTTTTAGCATAACAATAATAATTGAATTAAATAATACGTATTTGTTTTTATTTCGTATTATACTGATGCATGTGATCAACAATAATTACGGACCGCCGCTGTCTACGATAATAACAGTCGGTAGGTCGTCATTGTTGTTAAATATTATTAGAGATCGTTAGTTAGTTGTTATTATACCACAACATTTTCGATCGGTTATTACGGTCAAATGTTGGGCCGACTGGTCACACGGTGATTGCGCAAAATCTAATTAAATTTTGATATCAAACGCAATTCGGAACAAATTGTAAAATGTGGACGCATTGTTACAAAATATATTGTTAATACACACTGAAGCAACAATATCTGCGTTAAGGGAGCTATTTAAATTGAGTTCATTTTTTTTTCACCTTTTTCTTCTTTTTATACCTATGCGATAACTAGTAGCAACTTGTTATGGTTATGCCTATTAAGTATCGATTGTATATACATAAGTATACGTATAAATTAGTTATTTCGCAAATTTTTGTTTCAGTCGTGGGAACTGGGCCGCAAAAAGATAATCTATTAAAGTATTAATTAATTAAAAATTATTTTATTTCATGTTTCATTTACAATTCTATTTGGATACTCTGTAAGGACCTGTACTCGATTAGTATCCCGTGGGTTATCACTTTGGTTTAAGAAATTGCTACAATAATTGAACACAGATAATCCTAGTTTCTGAGTCACAGTTACAGGAGCAGGACTCTACTCTTAAAGATCAAGTTTTATCATGTCTAACTTGCTATTTATGGCATATTTTGGCAGTTGTGTGCAGATCTCATCTAGGGTTGCCACCTTTTCAGGCTTTACATAAAGTATTTCTCGACTAAAAGGTTTAAAAAAAAGTACTCGGCATAAAAATAAAGTATTTCATTTTTTGTTTTTAAAAACATATTTTTTGTTACACCTAGCAGCCAGTAACAAATTGTTGTCGCTCTTGAATATATTAATAGCCTCTAAACATAGCAATCAAAGATTTAAGTAAACTAAAAGTTCATTTTTAATTAGTTTTAATAAAGCTTTATTCCTGTTGTCCCGCCACTTTGCGTTCATAACAGAGAATACTCTTTGTGTAAATGCTGAAGTGACCGGACCGGACAGCAAAAGTGACACTACTTTGAACAGATTTGGGAAATCAGGTTGTTCCGTAAATATAGCTTGTCATTTTTCTGTGCAATATTGATATAAAAGTACTCTGAATTTCGAATAATCGTTTACAAAATTACGATGTTTACTTAAGGCCTTAAATAAAGTATTTTTGCGTACTTTATGTGTATTGTAAAGTATAACGTACGCACAGTCGAAATAGAGTACAATACTATATAATAAAGTACAGGTGGCAACCCTAATCTCATCCGGTAGATACTCTAAGGGATTTTAATTAGGTCGTTGAAGATTGATGTGAAGTTTGAAGTGTATGCAGGTTGTTGTATATCATGCAGAGATGTGCTAATTGGATTTTCAAAAGTATTTAAATACAAAATGCAAATACTTTTTTGAATTGTTATTTCAAATTTTCGTTTCGTTTCTGATCTTTTACACATTGTAATAAGAGAAAGAAATGGAAGCCATAGTGTCTATAGCTTTGGGTTCATCTAATAAGTGAAGTTTTTCGAATCGTTTTCTACGAATTTTGGATTATAGGCATTTATTAGCACACCTTAATATCTTGTAGTTTTCAGTTTTACACAGCTGGCGTATAACAACTCGATATTGCTCAGTCGTAATTCATAGAATTTCGTAGTTTCTTGCTAATGATACAATAAGTGGTGATTTGGCATGTGCTGATATCAATTCGGAATTTCAAAATTCCATGGGTCATAATACTGAATCCGGAAAATAATATCGATCCAATATTTTAGATTATCCATTTCCAAAGAGTTTAGAATTTTTTGAGCTCTCTTCAGTTAAAGAATTAGAATGCATTCATGGAATGTCTCTACAGTAAAGACAGTAAGTACGCTTATAATCATTATCCTGTTGGAGCGAACATGTTCAAACAGACAGCAGGATCATTCATCCGTCATTGTTCTATGAAATTTGCGACTTTTGCTGTTCTTTTTATATAAATTTTTAATTTTTCATTACTTTACTATAGTTGACGTTTGCATTTTTCTTTCGCTATTACCTCAATACTGCACTGTTTCTCGCTCAACGCCATGAATTTTCCCAGCTAGTGTATTAAATCTTAAAAAACCTCAGGCGTATATAAATGCTGTTTGATGAATTGTTTCGATGATAGTGTCATAATTTTAGTGTCTCTCTTTAAGTACACCAGAGCGTTAAAATTAGTCGGCTACCTACATATTGCTTTTTAACAGTCATATTACGATGCCGTGGTGTTCTTTCGTGAATGAGAATTCTGGCGGTTTATTTTTAACGACTTTTGGGAGTGTTTCAAGTATAATAACCGGTAGTTACGTGTTATATTGCCCCTGCAATTAGCTCTGGCTTGTTTTTAGCCCTCTCGCCGACGCTATTCTACTAAAAATTTTATTTCCATCTTTACTTCTTCAATTCTTATACCCCGCTCGCGCCAACAATACCATAATCTTCTTAATAATATTTAAGTAATCTTTAATTTTATTAGAGACTAGTGACCCGCCCCAGATTCGCACGGGTGCAATGCTGATATTAAATATATTTTTGTTTTGTTTAGATTATTATCGAGAAGGGAAAATCTTCAAAAGGTACCCCCTGAACATACTAAATATATAGTGTCCGACCGAAACTGTTTTTTACGGCTGAAACCGAAAGCGAATTTCGGCAACGATCTCAGTTTCGGCCGAAACCGAAACCGAAACTTCCTTATAAGGATCATGTTTTGAGAGAAAAATAAAGAAAACGTTATTATAATAAGTCAGTTTTATTTTTTATCTTTAAATCACATAGCTATGCAGTCTTTGACATTTTCACTTATTGATAATCAAATCAAAATCAACATAACAACCCCTCATTTAAGGAAATACTTTAATTGCGNTATTTTTTTATCTTTAAATCACATAGCTATGCAGTCTTTGACATTTTCACTTATTGATAATCAAATCAAAATCAACATAACAACCCCTCATTTAAGGAAATGCTTTAATTGCGCCTTAAAAATACTTAAAATAAGTGAGATGTTTATTTGAATAAGTATAGTATACTTCGCTTGGATGGAATTTAACGCGCCGAACATGACCGAGCAGAGCGCGTGAACTCCCGAACGCAGTTTCGGTTTCGGTCGTAGTTTCGGCAGGTTTGCCGCCGAAACCGAAACTAAACCGAAACTCGTTTTTTTTTTTGCCGAAACCCGACCGAAACCGAACTTTCGGTCGGACACTATAAATATACTACAGAATCTGTAATATCTTCGAAAATATTCATTTAAATTACATGCTGTAAAGGACCATATTGATCTATATTAAATGCACAATGTATTTAAGGTACTTAATCGGATAAGAATTAATGCTGTATTGCCTACAATCGCTTAGTAAATAAGTCATTATTTCTCATAAAAAGTAAAGGATAAAAATGGTTATTGTGGGTTATCCCTAAGAGATAGACATATACCATCGCGGACTTTTTTGTAGACCCTTTTAAGATGTACAATATTGTAGTACATTATTTTGATCTATCTCGTAAGGTTCAGCCAGCGTTTGCAATGTAAGCGCAAAAAATGTGTTTATTTACGATATCACATTACAAACCTCTAAAATTATCATCATTATCTACTACATTATTAATATACGAGGGTGGATTGATAAGTTTCCGGCCTGACCAAGAAAAACAAGGTTTTTAAAAATTTTTTTTTTTTATTTCTCAACATAATCTCCTCCAAGGCTGATACATTTCTCATAGCGGTGTTCCAGTCTATTAATGCCATCTCTATAGACTGATTCGTCAAGCTCCTCAAAATAACCATTTACAGCTTCGATTACTTCTTCATTGTCCGCAAATCTCTTACCGCCAAGCCATTTTTTGAGATTAGGGAACAGAAAATAGTCACTCGGGGCTAGGTCTGGAGAGTAAGGAGGGTGCGGCATCAATTCAAACTTTAGATCGTTGATTTTAGCCGTCGCAACGATTGACGTGTGCGCTGGTGCGTTATCGTGATGAAACAAGATTTTTTTCTTCGCCAGATGAGGTCGTTTAATTTTCACCTCGTGGCTCAAACGTTGCAATAAGTCTGCGTAGTATTGACCAGTGATAGTATTACCCTTTGCAAGGTAATCAATGTATATAATACCTCTTGCATCCCAAAAAACAGTAGCCATAACCTTGTTCGCCGAAAAAATTGTTTTTGCCTTCTTTGGAGTTGGTTCCCCTGGTCCAATCCACTGTTTAGACTGTTCTTTGGTTTCAGGAGTGTAGTGGTGGACCCACGTTTCGTCAACGGTTACGAATCGACGCAAAAATTCGCTTGGATTACGCTTATACAATGACAAATTTGCGGTAGAAATGTTTTTTCGAATCAATTTTTGGTCGACTGTTAGCAAACGCGGCACCCATCTTGCACAGAGCTTTTCCATATGCAAATGTTGGTGCAAAATATGTTGCACACGTTCATATGACATCTTACAGGTCTCAGCTATCTCACGCACTTTCAATCTGCGGTCTCCCAGCACTATTTGATGAATTTTTTCGATCATATCTGGAGTTGTGACCTCAACGGGGCGTCCTGAGCGAGGCCCATCAGAGGTGCTCACACGACCCTTTTTAAACTCGGAAACCCACTGCTTAACGGTTGAATATGACGGGGAGGATGTCCCCAGTGTTGAGTCCATCTCTTTTTTAATTTCCTTCGGCGTTAACCCCTTCAAATAAAAGTATTTGATGACAGCACGATTTTCCTGCTTTTCCATTTTTACGAAAACCACAGAGGCGTCTTGTTCAGCGTGCTGTCAAACCTACACTAGCAAGGAGATCGGGCTGAAACTATAGCTACAAGCTATCCAAGGATGGTACTATAGAATGTCACCTCAAGGTAGGCCTAGTGGCGTCATCTCTTGGTTAGGCCGGAAACTTATCAATCCACCCTCGTATTATACATATAAACCTTCCTCATGAATCACTCTATCTTTTAAAAAAAAACTCATCAAAATCCGTTGTGTAGTTTTAAAGATTTAAGCATACATAGGGACAGACAGCGGGAAAGCGACTTTGTTTTATACTATTTAGTGATTATTTTTATGTGTTACTAACTACAATAACAAATGATCAGTCTTCTCATAGAGCAACTGAACGCCGAGTCCGACGACTCTGCTTCGAAATTGCAACTTCCATCTTCATCGGATTTTGTCATCACACTTATCCAAAATAACGGGTAATAAACACTGTTTAGATTTTCATTTGTCATTTTATTGTTATTAGTGCGCTCATTATTTTCTCCGACACGGTCAACGGGATGTTTCGTAATAATTCGGAAACACTGAACGGACTGTTGTAGGTACCTATACAGCGACCGTATCTATCGTTCTTTGTGTGGATCGAACCGTGCAATTTATCGATTAAGAAATGAGATATGTGAAAAAGTGAGTTCGTTCCACATAGTCGATTCGCCGCCTCCGCCGCGCCGTCATTACTGAAACAATCGCTTTATTTCCATAGCAAAAAAAAAGAGCGTAGGACGCTTTCAACATTGTTAGCTACTGGGTTACTCGAAGGTGCAAGACCTTATAATATTTTCGATCAATATACTTCCATGGCCGATCCGACGGGACTTGAACCTTCACGAAGCTCTTGTACAAACTGGAGTGGGCTAGTCTCGATTATTTAGGTAGTCGGACCGTAGGTTCGACCATGATGGGCGGATTCTTAAGGAGAAACCAGACTAAGACAAGTCCCTGAAAGAGGGCAGTAGCTCTCTCAGTATTCAGGGTAGCAGAGATCACGAGGATCGGTATGGCACCCTGACGCACAATACTGCAATGAAGGTAAAAAGTCCTCTGTTCTCCTATTCTTTCTAATACCCCTTCATTTCTAACCTTTTCCACCCACGATATCCTCATCATCCGCCTATAACACCACATTTCGAACGCTTCTAACCTTTTCTTTTCCGCCGCACCCACTGTCCATGTTTCGAATTTCTAAATTA
Organism: Agrilus planipennis; assembly: GCF_000699045.2. NCBI lineage: Eukaryota > Metazoa > Arthropoda > Insecta > Coleoptera > Buprestidae > Agrilus > Agrilus planipennis. The sequence continues at coordinate 3,384,240 of NW_020439302.1, forward strand.
ACCGTTCGCGAGCATAGAAGTGACTTCTTTTTATTAAAGGCGACACGACCTGCGCTATCCTCTACTTTATATCCCTACTACTCCTTGCATCCTCACTTATCTGACATCCTAGGTATCTAAAATCAGCCACTTCTTCTAATTTTTCGTCTCCTATCTTTATATTCGCCCTTTCCCTACTTTTTCTTCCCTTGCATATCAGTATTTTAGTTGTACTTTTATTTATTTTTATACAGTACTGATCTGTCAGTAGCACCTCCATTTTATTTGAAGCTATCCCTAGGTCCTCCTTGCTAGATGCTAATACTGCTATATCATCTGCAAATCTAAGCATACTAATCTCTTGCCCTTGCACATCTATCCCTACAGTTGTACTGTCTTTAATAATGTTGATGGCGTCTTCGATGTACAGATTAAAAAGTAGCGGTGACAGTGTACATCCCTGTCTGACTCCCTTCCTAATATTTACTTCTCTACGATGCATCCCTAGCTCTATAACTGCCTGTTTCTCTTTGTACAAACTAAGTATCACTCTTCTATCTCTGTAACTCATCCCTACATTTTTAAGTAAAGGAGCATATACATATTTTAATCACTTAAGCAAATGCTGGGGCAGTAGTAACAATAACGGTCTATCACTTCCCCTCATTTCTTCTGTCTCATCTTTGATACTCTAACGGCCATCCACCCATAGTTGGGAGGGACTGCCCGCCCACCAGCATGAGAAGCNTCTTTCCTTTTTCTATCGTTTTCTCTATTGTTACCCGTAAAGCTAGAATGGCCTCCCGCGTTCCTCTATTTCTTCTAAACCCAAATTGATCTTCCCCTAATAGTTCTTCCACCCTTTTTTCTATCCTCCTCTGTACAATTCTAGTTAAGATTTTTGACGGATGGGAAGTTAAGCTAATTGTTCGATTGTAATATCCCAAGAAAAATAAACCGATCTCAAATGATGGCGTTCTCTGGGGTAAAGCACTCTGGACGTAGTCCCCCATTCGGATGTCCGCGCGGAGACCACCACGGGGGATTTCATCAATAAGTGCAATAGGAGAAGACACAATATTTTTAGCACAATGAAGCAACTAGGGAAATTAGACAAATAGTTAAGGCTGTGGGTTGTTCCGGTATACTGGGTTATATTTCGGAACATACCAATAGTATGAATCCAGTTATCTTACTCTAATTGTTAACGCAATTGTTACAACACTATACACTCTCGTTTAACTATTTAAGTACGTTTTGTACATGGGAATCCCTAACCAGCACAATAAATGTTTTGTTGACTACAGAAATACACACGTTGGTTAAGGCGAGCGACGTTCCGATAGCGTCTGGTAATGACAGTTAAATAAAAAACGGAAGCGTCCAATTAGGATAAGCTGACGGTGTGAAAACGACATGTTGATGAGTTTAAAATTATAGGTAAACAACACAGTCCCGTTCTGCCAACTATATCATCTTCGACAGCTAGCAGAAATTGTTAGAAATTGCCTGAAACATGTAAAGATTGAAGGCAATGCACTCGCGACATTACGTAAGGAACACATAATCACTGGGATCTTCAGATATAGGACTAAACTTCAGGCAGACGAAGCAAACAATTTTATAGACACGATAATTACTTCAATAAAACGTTTCAAATTGTTTCTTTAATACCAGATTTATCAAGAACTAATTATTAGGAGACACGAAATCCTTGAGTTTTTCTTGACAACTACGACGGGTTTCTTCATACCAAAATGTTTATATCTTCAAAACAAAATCTGATGACCTCAGTCTTCGATAAGTGCATTCTGGAATCTCCACAATTTGTCCGTTAGGCATAGGTGCATTTATACAATAAAAAAAACAATTGCATTACTGTTGTATTCCATTTTTTGACGTCGTTAGTCACAGTTCTTAAAACGCCGTAATGATAAGGTCGGTGTGACGTGAGAGGGTTGTTAGGTGATCAGCCCCGTCGTCGACATAACGTGGTTTTAAGTGTCATAATGATTTTTTCGGCTGTTAAGGCGACAAAAATTGTTAGGGAACTAAGGAGGAGGGGATCGAGGTAGTGGTGAAATAATATACCCTTGTCTACTTCTAATTATTTCTAAACTCAATATCATATACGTACAAACAAAAGCTTCTTATAAGTATAGCAACATAAATTTTCGTTAACGTATCTATTATAAATAGTTGAAGTGATTTCTTTTGTTCTGCGATCGATTTTTCGTATTTCCAATTCATTTTCGTCTTGTCTCAATTACTTTCCTGCCCGTTTGTTTCATTTTAGAAATTGATTCAGCTTTGGAAGATTGTCGAAGTCGACGTTCCCTAATCGTTTTAAAGTTCTCTTTCAATCATCTACATCCGTTGTTTTGTAAGCAAAATGCGAGAGGTCTATACTACCCAATATATACATTTTTCATTTTCCAAATATTTTCCACCTCTCCCTCTCGTCCTCTTCTCTCACAATCCCCGATTTCCTGTATCATCTGCACAGCTGCATTCTCCAATTAAATTAACGAAACGCATTCGTCCCTTCGACTAATCAATCAATAGCCAATCCAATAGCGGACTTTTTCTTTTCAAAATTACATATTTTTTTTTGTGTATTTATTGCACTTAGAACCCCTTTCGTTCCAAATTTACGCATTCAAAGCGGATATTTTTATTATTTTTCCGACACTAAGGGACATCAGGCAAGATCGAGGACGATATCAATCAGGATTACCCCAAGTGACGACATCTAGAGGTAGCATTAAGCTAAATGCCCCCTAATGGGGGCATTTGTCAATTTTTTCGTCGCCTTGGTTGTTCAAATATGGCCCCAGATTAACGTACTCTGATTAATTGGACGTAGAATAATTGTGTTTGCTAGGATTTTGATTCGAATAATTCGTTTTATGCTTGCATCAATCCTTTCCATTTTGACTTCAATCATTCATACCGTTGCATGTCTGATAAAACAGCAAAATTACCATTTTAATGCATGAATCTACAATTGTTTCAAACTGAATTCTTTCTTTTGTTATATCATATCAATCGTTTCTGTTCAACAACATAAAACAAAATCTAAGCAACTAACAGCATTCAATTTCTTCAACGGCAATGTTGCCATATGCTAATAAAAGTATTTATTGTAGCTAACTTTGTGTGTATATCATCTAATATTCTCCGAACATTCTTCGTATTGTCGTTTATATGGATTCTCGTTGAATGTGCACCGCCTCCTACACTTCCACTGCTTTCGCTGTTGCTGTTACGGTGCCGGCACCGTCGCCGCCGTCGTCAGCGCCGCCGCCGGTGGCTGGTGCCACCCGAATGACAAACTAGCTAACTGTGGATCCGACGTTTCGGCAGCAAAAACTGTCCCGCAAAAACTGGCGCGCAAAAACTTAGACGAAACGGGAGGCGGCTGAATCGAGAGCGTAACAGCCACCCAACTCGGCCACGGGGGATGGGGGAGCAGAATTAGTTTCGAGGGTTGCTACTGCTGCAACGGACGCAAAATATTTCCACCACGAGCCGCCACACACAAAAGGAGAATCGTCAAAAGGAATTGTCTTCTTTCATTGAAGAAAACAGGAAAATTCCTCTTGGTTAGTTTTTTTAAAAATTATTGTTAAGTAATCTTTGTAGAAATTAATTTGACCGTTGATGTCAATAACTGTTACTGAGACCTCCCAATTCTTCTTCCTTTCGATGAGAAATTTCTAACCTCTAAATACATTTTAAGCTTGAGCGTAAAAAATCAGTATAGATACTATTAAATTCCATTTTTAATAAATCGATCTCAACTGGGATCTTCCATCATCCATGACTGATAATCCTGCTGCAAAAATATTCTTTACTGTCCCAACAACATGGATTTTGCTGGTATAGATCGATCACACATCAATAATCTGCTTTTTTTACAACAAAAAATTCCTCTATCATTGATAGAGGTTGGCAAATTAACATGGTCTACCTTGTCGTTTCTAAAGCCTTCGACGCTATCTCTCACTCTTGGAAAAAAGTACAGTGTAAACTCTTTATAACGTCACTCGATTTAACGACAAACTCCTTGAAACGTCGAAATTGCTCGACTTTGGTTGGTTTACATTGTTTTCTACACAATATTACACTCTATATAGCGTCACGCTCACTCTATTTAACGACAACAATGGGGCATTATAAATCATTTAGCAGTACTTTCTAAGTTGCCGAAATAGATAAGAACTGCAGCTGTGTACGTTGTTGAAGAAGACGATCCTGTCCCTCCACCAAGCATCAAACAAGCACTTGATGCAGTGAAACTTAAAAAAATACTTTTTATATAATCAAATTGTTCCAGCAATATCTCAAGATATGAGTAAGATACGTAACAAAATACAATTAAAATATTGGAGCAGCAAAAAACATCAGACGCAATGTATGAATAATAATGTTCGTGTGCAAAATGTGTACTATATTGGTAAATGCATATTATTATACAATAGTAAAATAATATCTTTTATTTCTCTCCATTTAACGACCACTCTTTATAACGCCGAAAAATGTTCAGTCCCTTAAGTGTCGTTATATACAGTTTACACTGTATCTCGATTTGGGTAGATTTATCCTACGGTGGTTTTGGTCATACCTCTACAGGCTCGTAAACAATACAGTTAGAATCAAGAGGTCTACATCTCATTTCTTTGATATGACTTCCGGTGTGCTTCAAGGCTCCCACTGTTGCCCGATCTTATTCAACAATTTTTAATGATATCAAGGCTCCCACTGTTGCCCGATCTTATTCAACAATTTTTAATGATATCTTAAGTTCAAAAATTTTGATCTATACCGAAGATAACATGTTGTTGGAGAGAGATTTAATTCTCGTTTGCTCGTTTCTAATGCAAATTAGTCTCTTATTTAAGAAAAATAATCCTATTCATCCATTTATTTATTGATATAACGAATCTTAAGGGCGCGCCTAAATTTAAGGACTTAGGTGTCACATTTGATATCACTCATGGTCCTACCCACTGTACTGTATACGTCTTCTGTTTCGTCCGCTTCAATTAACTATATGAAACTCAATTTTGAACAAGTACAACTTTATATACTTTTCATCGAATCTGTTCATCATTACATTGATGTCATGCTTATGTTTAATATTCTAAAGGAATTTACCCTAATATCATAGCTGCAGGATCTCCTTAATTCTCGATTAATATCTATGGTCTTAGAACTCTTCTTCTAACTTTCAGTATGAGAATCTAAGTTTCAGGCTTAGAAGATTTGGGAACAGTCTTACATCTTGTATGGAACATCTCATTAAATCAGTCATTTACAATATTTAATTCAGCCTCTATTCTGCTATAAACTTCAACTGTTATTGTTTTTGATTACAGTCATCAATCAAATCAACGCTTTCAAAGGATTCAATAGCCAGGATATCGCGTAGAATAAGTGGAAGAATTTCCCTGCATCCCATTCATTCTACAAGCCAAAGCATTCTTTGTATAGCTGGCTGCACTCTCCTGTTTTCGTTTTGAGATAAAGCTCTGACAGCTTTATATTCCTTGGTATACACCAGATACTACCAATTCACCATTTCCTGGTTCATATGAACCGTTTTCCACCAAAAATATGGAATTTTAAACGTAATAAAAATAATCAGCCAGTTGAAGAGGTTTCCTGCAGTTAGTCACTCTTTCATAAACTGCCCTTCCTCTTTGTTTAATAGAGATTTATCGTTGGAAGTTTTGCGAGCAAATATCCCGTTTTCAAAATCTGCCAACTAATCCTAAGTTGTTTTCAGTGTACATGTATGGTGTAATCGGAACGAATCTCTCCGTTTTACAATGGCCATGTGATAATAAATATTTCAGATAAGCGTTTATGAGTTTGTGCGAAATTGGTTAGAAATTAAGTAGATAAATCAAAGGGCGCTAAATCATCAGCTGTTGAGAAGAGATCGATAGAAATATTCGCAAATTGTGACCCATATATTTCCCCTATTGTTGGTAATAAATCTTCTTGTTCACCCTCAACGAAACGGAGCGATGGGGGGGGTGAACGTCAGACGCCGCGCTGGAGGAAAGCGTCAAGAAATTTTCTTCGGTTCATTCCCCGATGAATACAAAGCATAAACATGGAAGAGGAACTACAAACAATATTGTCTTTATTAGAGTTTTACGTCCAATCGGAGATCAACGGGAATCATCTACATGGGATGAAAACAAAAAAATTTTTTAAAGATTATGTCATCATCATCATAAGGTCGTCAGTCCTAAGACTGTTTGGACACGTACCTTCACTCTTTCCTATCCTGAGCTAAACTTCGCATTTTCCTAAAACTAGAACAACCCACATCCTTAACTATTTATGAACAGTAATCTAACCTAGGTCTACCTCTACTCCTCCCAACTCCTGTTTCTTCCTTTAATATGTCTCTAACTAGACCTTCATGCCTGAAAAGGTGTCCTACCAACCTATCTCGCCTATTTTTTATTGACTTCCGTAGAGTCCTCTGTTCTCCTATTCTTTCTAATACCGCTTCATTTCTAATCTTCTCTATCCACGGTATCCTCATCACTCGCCTATAACACCACATTTCAAACGCTTCTAACCTTTTCTTTTCCGCCGCTCCCACTGTCCATGTTTCGCACCCGTACAACGCCGTGCTCCAAACATACACCTTTAACAACCTTTTTCGAATTTCTAAATTAACCGTTCGCGAGCATAGAAGTGACTTCTTTTTATTAAAGGCGACACGACCCTGCGCTATCCTCTGCTTTATATCCCTACTACTCCTTCCATCCTGACTTATCTGACTTCCTAAGTATCTAAAATCAGCCACTTCTTCTAATTTTTCGTCTCCTATCTTTATATTCGCTCTTTCCCTACTTTGTCAATACCTCTTCCATTTTATTTAAAACTATCTCTAACTCCTCCTTGCTGGATGCTAATACTGCTATATCATCTGCAAATCTATGTATACTAACCTTTTGCCCCTGCATATCTATCCCTAAAGTTGTACTGTCTTTAATGATGCTGATCGCGTCTTCGATGTATAGATTAAAAAGTAGACAGTGTGCATCCCTGTATAAGATCATGTAAAAGAGATAAATTAGAAACTTTTGAAATGTGACGTAAGAGTGAGGTTGTAATGGAAATTGTATCAGAACACAGGCGCTGTGGAAGTCAATATGGAAAAGTAGATGCTTATAGGATGGTAGGACACCTTCTGCGACATGATCAAATTACCGTTCTCAAATGGTTGGAGTTTTCAGAAAATGCGAAAATTGACTAGTATTAGATAGCAGATCTAGGCAAATCAAACTGTCTTCAAGTTCATGACCTTCCTAACCGGTCATCTCCTACCCCTTCTTGATATTTTTAAATTTTGAAATTACAGTTTTGAAGCCTATGACGAATTTTGAATGTCAGAGTTTCTACTTTCTGTTACATCATCTTCTTGGTGTCTTGTTTGTTCTACTTAATACTAAAGTATCTCTCTTTACATCCGCCGTAAAATGTAATCGATTTAATGGAAATAAGAGTGGCCATCATTTATAAATGTGGATTAGCCACGTCGCAGGATATCGGTTGTAGTCGTCACACCGCTGGAGCAAACAGACGCAAAGGGGAAGGAGGGTGCAAGGCTTGGAGATTTGTACCGCGCGGACGAACTTCTCTTTCTCTCCTCTCTGCCAACTACTACCTAACTGTGTGTATGCCGCGCTCTCTAAGTTGATAGTAATCTAGGTATCATCGATTATTCGGGATTTGGAAACCTGCAACTCGAGCAACGCTCTAGGATGGAGGCAAGGAGATGAAATCGAGCAAAACTAACAAAGTTTTAATCTAAAACGCGATCGGATGCGGTCTCTCGTTGAAAAGATCATCAATCCCATGCGAGAAAGTTTGATGGAATTATTTTTAAGGAAAAAGAAATTGTGATTGAAATAAGGACAATCGAAAAAGAAATTTAAGAAAGTAACCACTTACCTGCATTGCCCCTGAATGGCTCTATCTCTGCAACAAAAATATAAATTAGTAACTTATCATCTAATAAAATAATTCGAATTATTTTATTCGATTATGGTAACGTGCCCAACACGTTGAGGTTAGCTACGCCGGGATTCGGTTCAGCAAGTAGATATCCTTATATTTGAATGGACTTGTTGGAGCATACGTAATCCTAAAATGTAGCATCGTACTACAGATGGCGTTTACCGCGCCATTTGTGCTATTTTCTAAAACGCGCTGTTAAGACAGCAGGTAAAAGTTGGTCTGTGTTCTGTCGGAGCTGCCTGCGACGCGCTGATGAGATCCAAGATGATCGAAATTGCGATCCGCGTCTGGCAGTTTCGACAGAATACAGACCAATTCGAATTATTTTATTCGATTATGGTAACGTGCCCAACACGTTGAGGTTAGCTACGCCGGGATTCGGTTCAGCAAGTAGATATCCTTATATTTGAATGGACTTGTTGGAGCATACGTAATCCTAAAATGTAGCATCGTACTACAGATGGCGTTTACCGCGCCATTTGTGCTATTTTCTAAAACGCGCTGTTAAGACAGCAGGTAAAAGTTGGTCTGTGTTCTGTCGGAGCTGCCTGCGACGCGCTGATGAGATCCAAGATGATCGAAATTGCGATCCGCGTCTGGCAGTTTCGACAGAATACAGACCAATTCGAATTATTTTATTCGATTATGGTAACGTGCCCAACACGTTGAGGTTAGCTACGCCGGGATTCGGTTCAGCAAGTAGATATCCTTATATTTGAATGGACTTGTTGGAGCATACGTAATCCTAAAATGTAGCATCGTACTACAGATGGCGTTTACCGCGCCATTTGTGCTATTTTCTAAAACGCGCTGTTAAGACAGCAGGTAAAAGTTGGTCTGTGTTCTGTCGGAGCTGCCTGCGACGCGCTGATGAGATCCAAGATGATCGAAATTGCGATCCGCGTCTGGCAGTTTCGACAGAATACAGACCAATTCGAATTATTTTATTCGATTATGGTAACGTGCCCAACACGTTGAGGTTAGCTACGCCGGGATTCGGTTCAGCAAGTAGATATCCTTATATTTGAATGGACTTGTTGGAGCATACGTAATCCTAAAATGTAGCATCGTACTACAGATGGCGTTTACCGCGCCATTTGTGCTATTTTCTAAAACGCGCTGTTAAGACAGCAGGTAAAAGTTGGTCTGTGTTCTGTCGGAGCTGCCTGCGACGCGCTGATGAGATCCAAGATGATCGAAATTGCGATCCGCGTCTGGCAGTTTCGACAGAATACAGACCAATTCGAATTATTTTATTCGATTATGGTAACGTGCCCAACACGTTGAGGTTAGCTACGCCGGGATTCGGTTCAGCAAGTAGATATCCTTATATTTGAATGGACTTGTTGGAGCATACGTAATCCTAAAATGTAGCATCGTACTACAGATGGCGTTTACCGCGCCATTTGTGGTATTTTCTAAAACGCGCTGTTAAGACAGCAGGTAAAAGTTGGTCTGTGTTCTGTCGGAGCTGTCTGCGACGCGCTGATGAGATCCAAAAAGATCGAAATCGCGATCCGCGTCTGGCAGTTTCGACAGAATACAGACCACTTCGAATTATTTTATTCGATTATGGTAACGTGCCTATCACGTTGAGGTTAGCTACGCCGGGATTCGTTTCAGCAAGTAGATATCCATATATTTAAATGGACCTTGTTGGAGCATACGTAATCCTAAAATGTAGCATCGTACTACAGATGGCGTTTACCGCTCCATTTGTGGTATTTTCTAAAACTTATCATCTGTCATATTCATCTTAGTAGTTCAATCAATACATAAAGGTGTTAAATAACTTAAATAATAACGAGATACGTATAAGGATATAACCTCATCATATCTAATCCCAAATATTTTTATTGTAAACACATTTTTGTACAATATTTAATAAGATTGATTTCATGACAAAAACAGAAATTAAAAACGATTTTTTTCAATTAAAGGCAAATAATTTCAACTGTTTAATATCAACCTGTCAGAAGTAAGGAGTAACAAAAGGCCACATCGAGCCCTAACCCCAAATTTACTTTATACATAGCCACCTGTTTTGTGGGCCGGATCTAATTCTTCTAATTACTTTAGAAGTTGTCGGCTGGCTGTAAAATAAAGCTAACCGAGTAAATTAAAATACCAAGAAACCGTCGCGCCCATCGTACTTCCTCTCTAACACCCGATTTTCTTACATCAAGTTTTAAATTCAATCTATTGTAAGGGCATAATTATTGACTTTGAATATTAAAAAAAAAAAACTCCCCATGCAATTCACATGCCCTAGATGCACATACTACTTAAGAACTCACTAACTTTCATCGAATAACCGGAAACATTACCCAATGGTAATCTAACAAACAAATCTATGACAACTGTTACTTCATGTCGGAAATGAATTTTGACATAAGCATTTTTTAACCCCTTCGCAAGATCTCAATCGCTTTAGACACCTCTCAAGAGTTCTAAGGTCAAGGAGAGACATTTTAAGAAATTTTACGTACAGGGTGTCTATTGCTTTTAAAATTAACCTCTATGGCATTTCATCTACTCCGGGTTATGTTCTGGAATGACTGACCTTTCTGACTTATCCAGAACTTCTGAGTCGTCCTACCATTTCATTAAATCCCAGAATCTACCCTGCAATCTGTGATTTCTTCTGACCATTTTGTAAACTTTCCTCGATTATCCAAATTATATTCTGGGATCTTTCTGAACATTGCTGACTTATTCAGGAACCGTGGAACTTCTGAGTCGTCCTACCATTTCATTAACTTCCCTAATTGAACTAATTTACACATGGACTTTCTCAGATAATCCTGAGTTTTCTGGCTCGTCGAGATATACCCTAGATATCCTAACATTTCTGCTCCAATGTTATTGTCTTTCGCAGGGAGTATCTCAGTAATATTCATCTCTTTACTACCGAAAGAAGAGTCACCCTGTACATAATAAGAGCAAGACGCATCTCCTCGGAACCACATGTTATTACGACGACGTCTTCGTCCAGATGTGCGGCATTCGTGAGAAACAATCTGCTACTGGAAGCCCTGGTGTTAAAGTTGATTTGGAAGAAGACGCTGCTGCAGCTTCATATGTGTAAATGTTTGTATGTTAGACATGTACACGTGTTAATTTATGCGTGTAGGAGTGTATATGAGTGTGTGTGCTCGATGCAGCACGTTAAGTTTATGTCACATCTCGAGTCGCGTAGACGACCGACGGTGTTTAATGAACAGGAAGTTAAACTTCATTTATACGATCCAACAGGCGTACTAGTACATGTGGTTGTTTAACTCTATCATCTACATAGCGCGTTTAATGAACGCTACTTGTGTTGTTAATGTATCGTGATAAATATATGAACGAACAAACAGTCGAGCGAGTAAAAATAATAACTTACAGATGACAAACAAGAACAATACGACAATTAAAACACATATACTGACGAAATTCTAATACACTTTCCTATATTTCTATACTATTCTCCTCGTCAAGTGATTTGACATATGTCAAATTGGTTATTAGGCGAAATTATCGAACGCAACCCATTCATTGTTGTCAAAACAAAAACGGATCACCTCAGAGATCAGTGACGCCAGAGAAACAATTCACTGTTTTCCACACAAAATACGAAACGCTGAAAGTTTATTGATTGTTGTAGTTAAAAATAGCTCATATTCCCGTTTCGCAAGCGAGATCGTCTCGTATGTCTTTTACCTACCGGCATTCCAACGCATGCTGAGATTTGCAAAAAGTGGATCAATTTCGCGAAGGTGTCGACGAGAGAACGGTATTGTTCGACGCGTGCTTTAATAAGAGACAACATGCAAAAAGGAGATACAATGTAGAAAGCGCGACGGGAACGAGAGAGACGGCACATACACGCGGTGCACGAGGTGCATATGCAACTTTTTGAGTAAATCAGAAGCCGTATGCGCCATGCAGCTTTTTGCCGGAGCTTATATTGAATTAACACTTTCTTTGCACCGTCAGGAAGAAAGCAATGTCGACGAGACGGGTTTTTTCGATCCAATGAGCTAATTACTAATAGAAGGAAGAGGAAGAAGTGGTGGACAACGTGTTCGATGATGATGACGAAGAAGAAAAATAGATGGAAATGTACATAGGCATGTATATAGGCAGAGTCATATCGGATGAAAGAGGAACAAGAGGCGATCGAGGCATAAGCAACTTAAGAAAAACAACATGCTCTTCCTTATCAACTGTGAACGTAGTGTTTGGATAATATCTCACTTGGAACTTAACCATTTTGATATTAATGATGTATTTCGGAATAGAGGTGCTAGTGACTCAAGCTTTGAAGCTTTCTGGGCGCTCATGTTTTGAATGGTAGATCTTAACCCAAAGAATGTATCAATTTCTTGGCTGGATTGTTTCCAAGATCGTGCTACTGTATCTGTATCTGGTGTGGTGAACTTGTCCAGTTCGGTCTGATTGGAGAAGGTTAATAGATACAATAAATGAACAAAATTAATATCTGCCGGTGGCATTTATCGCTGCGATGTGTTTAATTAGGCATTTCATCGTCGGAGATAAATCAGCGGTACCTGTAATTACGGTGGTATAAAGTGGCAGCGGTACGACCGCTGATGATGGGGCAGATTCTTGAAATTTGTACTTCTCGTGACGACCGAAGAGTGTGCCTTCGCCTTGTCTCCGCGCGCCGCATCGAGGATTCGTTCGTTGAACCTGCCTTCACTTGTTCTCATTTATGTTTTCCGATGTTTTGAAATTATTATTATTTCTTTTCACACCACAGCCAACCACTACACCATATAAAATACTACCTACAACAGCAACAGAGAGCCGCGCCGCCGTCACTGTTGTAACTACATCCGACGGATGGATTTCGTTTAGAAGAAGGCAGAGAGAGAAATTGTCCCTTTACTGTTCTTCTCTTCATATATAATTGCACCAAATTAATCTCTTATAATTTATCTAACTACCATCTTCAGCTCCTAACTATTCGTTTAATTTTTCCATCTGTAGAGTAACCAGAAAACAATCATATTATACTAATTCTCTTATATTTCCATTCCATCAATTGCTATTTTATCATCATTTCTTTCAATGCTTTCTTTCTTTCTTTCCACATCCTATCTATTATTGATCCAAACACCCATGTTTTTCTTTCTCCTTAACTCACTTCTCATGTCTCCTTCCCGTTTCCTCATCATCGCATTGTCTTTGCTATTTTTTTATTTGTCCAAATGGACGACCTAAAGACGTCATCATCAGGCCGAAGAGCGATTTTTCCTACATTCAGCCAATCTTCGTATTTTTCTTTAAAACCAAGGCAACTTATATCCATTACTATCTCCAACTACAGTGTAAACTCTTTATAAGGTCACTCGATTTAAAGACAAACATCTTAAAACGTCGACATTGCTTGACTTTGGTTGGTTTACATTGTTTTCTATACAATATTACACTCTATATAGCGTCACGCTCACTCTATTTAACGACAATAATGCGGCATTATAAATCGTTGAGCAGTACTTTCTCAGTTGCCGAAATAGATAAGAACTGCAGCTGTGTGCGTTGTTGAAGAAGACGATCCTGTCCCTCCATCAAGCATCAAACAAGCACTTGATGCAGCGAAACTATTAAAAAAATACTTTTTATATAATCAAATTGATCCAGCCGTATCTCAAGATATGAGTAGGATACGTAACAAAATACAATTAAAATATTGGATCAGCAAAAAACGAAGATAACAGGCTATACGCAATGAATGAATAATAATGTTTGTGTGCAAAATGTGTACTATACTGGTAAATGCATATTATTATAGAATAGTAAAATAATATCTTTTATTTCTCTCCATTTAACGACCACTCTTTATAACGCCGAAAAATGTTCAGTCCCTTAAGTGTCGTTATGTAGAGTTTACACTGTATTTAGGAGCAGTAATCTATGTCTCCAACTAACCTTTAATTCTGAGAAAGCATCCTATTAACCAATCTCGCCTGATTCTTAGTGATTTGCAAACACATAATCAAAAATTTAAAAATTAATTCTTTCATAATGACGAGAGGTGGTGCTGTAAGCGATTCGCCTTTACTTTATTAAGTACCTGTTTAACCGGCGGTACGAAGTTCTAAATTGTTTCGCTGACGTATATTATCGGGCTTGTTTAAAATTCGGATCACACGAGGGTGTTAAAGTGGGGTAAATATGAAGTTATAAATCAAGCGTAAAGATTGTCGTAACCTGCTGCCTTATAACGGACCCCAACCGCAAACTTATAGCTTTCTATGTACGTACGTTCGGTACCACCTTCGTTTATACACCCTTCTTACGTAAGGGTTCTTCAACTTGGGATAGGGACACCACACGTCCTTGCTTGCTTGTTTGCAATAATTTCTCTTGAACGATTTAATTTAAATTGTAGCTACAAATTGTTACAAATCAGCATTTCATTGTTCAAATTTAAAAAGGGTTAAGGGTTGAGGGTTTCAAGAATAATTCAAGTTTCAGAATGTTTGCAAGTGAAACAAAAATACTGGTATGCAAGGGAAGAAAAATATAAAGATAGGGGATGAAAAATTAGAAGAAGTGGCTGATTTTAGATATCTAGGAAGTCAGATAAGTCAGGACGGAAGGAGTAATAGGGATATAAAGCAGAGGATAGCACAGGATCGAGGCGCCTTCAATAAAAAAAGTAACTTTTATGCTCGCGAAAGGTTAATTTAGAAATCCGAAAAAGTTTGTTAAAGGTGTATGCTTGGGGCGTGGCGCTGTACGGGTGCGAAACATGGACGGTGGACTCGGCGGAAAAGAAAAGATTAGAAGCGTTCGAAATGTGGTGTTACAGGCGAATGATGAGGATACTGTGGATGGAGAAGGTTAGAAATGAAGAGGTATTAGAAAGAATAGGAGAACAGAGGACTCTGTGGAAGTCAATAAAAAATAGGCGAGGTAGGTTGGTAGGACACCTTCTTAGGCATGAAGGTCTAGTCAGAGACATACTAGAGGCACGTTAAGGAAGATTACTATAAATATGTATGTTATTTTTTGGTACGACGATAAATAAATATTATTATAAGTATATGTAACTATTAAGTAATGTTAAGATATGTGTATGTCTTGTTGCTAGTTCTTAGTATTTTACTTTTGTGTTCTTTTCTAAAAGAGGGTAGTTTTTATGGTAGTTAGGTAGAAAGGTTAGTAGTGTATATACAGTGAGTAGAGTTCGTGACGGATAGTCAGCGCGGTCGGACGTCTTAACGATTAGTAATATGTATAGTAATAGTTTATCAATTAGAAAGAATATTATTTAACCACACCACATAAACAATTCCATAGTGTTTATTGTCGCTTCTTCAATTATCTGTCAACAATGTATAACAAACACGGCGTATTCTTACTGAAACATCACCAAATCGACGACAATTATTTTAGAAAATGTTGGAAATGTTGAATCCCATTGGCGTATTTGCTAGCCTAGTTGGGAAAGCAGTCCCTAATTGACTAAATGGTGACAGGTTCGTTTCATATCCGGAGACAAATTGAAAATACTTCTCCCAATGGTTCGATATGTTTCAGAAACGATAGCAATCGCTCTATTACTACTGTTGTTATGATAAAATAGTAATGTATGCGAAACAAAAACTTAAAAATAGAGCCAATTTCGCTGGATTGATAGCAATCGACGAATATGTGTAATGTATAAATGTAAAAAGTTCCATTACATTACATTTCGAAAATTGTGAGAGTCATGTTGCATTAAAGTGTTAAACTGTGGACAAGTGTACCTTCTTTGGGCACTCCCATTCTGTGGAAGCATGCATAATCGTCGAAGATCAAACATAATTGAATATCGTGCCTTCTACCTGACGTGAAAATTGACCGATTTGACACACTTTTTTTACCCATTTTCTTCTCACTGTAACTACACACCTAATACAATGCGCGGCTTCTTTTTTCTTTTTCTCACCCGACGCTCCATCTCGCGCGCACTCTTTCTTTCCGTATCAATATTCAAATAGGAGCAGTTAATTCCTCATCGTCATCATCGTCATCATCATCGTCATCACAGTCCATCAGCATGGACGGATTTCGTCCGATCGATAAGTTAGATCGATATATCGATCGGTCGCTAGACCGGTTGATACTTTTATTCTGTTCGTCTCCGTGCGGAAAACGGACTGTTAAGGAAGCCGGTTACCTTCTTTTAATACGTAATAGTTAACTCATCATAAGGACGGTAGGTAACTTTAAAACACTTGTCATCGTTAAGGACAAAATGCACTAGCAATCCTTGGTTAGTATAAAAAAGAATTAAGGACTTCTAGTCTAGTAGTTCTAGACTAGTTTCGCAAGTTGTTTGGGTCACTTTCCTTGTAGGAGGTTTTGAGGAGGACTTAGAAAACGAATAATTAAAATTAGATAACAACAACATATATTTACAACTTAACAACAACTGGCTTAACGAAAAGAGAAGAGAACCGATTTTGTATTTATGGAAAATGAAAAACTGTTCTACAAGAAAGGAATAGAGAGGGTAGTAGATACGAGTAGGGAAGTATTGAAATATGGAAACTATAAGATTAGAAATACCAAGAAATTGATGGCAGTGTCAACCACCGAAAAAACCGATTGAATGGTACAGACGTCATGCGGTTAGTACGCGAAAGATGAAACGTTACAGGGATTATAGGAAAGTACAGTAATAGAGTTATTTAAATAGATAAGCAAGATACAATAGATTATTTACAAAAGGAAGGAATTTTTATAGACCCTAATCGAAAATAGAAAAGAAATTAGTTAGAAAGGTATTTACAATATGTACACAAAAGGAAANACAGGGATTATAGGAAAGTACAGTAATAGAGTTATTTAAATAGATAAGCAAGATACAATAGATTATTTACAAAAGGAAGGAATTTTTATAGACCCTAATCGAAAATAGAAAAGAAATTAGTTAGAAAGGTATTTACAATATGTACACAAAAGGAAACTATTTTAAAACATGTGGTGGATATCGCCACACTAGTAAAACAAATATCGTTTCATCTTCTAAATTTCAAGCAGGATTTAAAGTTTCCCTGATCTTTGAGATGATCTCCGAAACTATCAGGTGGATTTTTGAAACTGTTATTTATATTGAAGTTAGTTTTTCGTTTCCTTATACAATTCTTACACTTTATGGATTGACTGACCCGTCCAGTCGATTTGTCCTTGAATGTGTCGACCAGATTTCAGCCCCGTGCTAGTTCATTTCAGCGAAATTGAGGGTAAAATCGATACGAATCAGTCTCAATCGATTACTTTCCAATTTTCCTAGCGCCGGTGCATTTTAAGCATTCCTTAAAATCAATCGCTCCTTTATTTACGTAGTAGTCCCGGACGCATTGTGTTTTCTGATCAAAGTGGTCATCTTGGACAGCTAATTTGTTATTCGTCGCTTAAGTAACGTTTTCAATACCAGCCTATAAATACGCCTAACGGAACGTAACTTTACCTTTAATATTACAAGAACCGTTCCATACGAAAAGTCACTAATTTGCGCATTCAGAACTTTGCATTTATTTCAAAATAAACCAACAAGTTCGTTCTTCGTCCAGATCCTGATTCCTTTTATTAAGCGTAAGTCAGCATTCATCCGTCTATCAGTAGGCCATGTATGATGTCATGCGAGGGTGACGGGATGAAAGAGCCGAGAACGGGGAACCCCCGGGGGGAACAGCAGGGCAGAAGAGGACACATATACTTTGATGCACTTAGGCGTATTAATAAAAGCCGACGGTCATTTTCAAGTGTCGGCAAAAGCGAATTGCCAAGTCGGGTAACAAATGGACCCATTACCAGGATAAAAGTTGACAAATGCCTCTACTCGTTTCTACTCACACCGGACAAGACGGTTCGAATATCTTAATTCAATATACCCCCGCGTAGAACGGGGAAAACTGGCGAAACGACGAAAGACCGGGGCGATCATTACGACCAAAAAAAAGTGGGGACCATTTTTTGGTAATTTATCGAAAACTGCCTTCATATTTTCAGAATCCAATTGCATTATGTACTTAATTTTAGTTCTCCAGACTGATTAAGTTGATTCTAATTTGTTTCCTAAAATTATCCTACATCTTATCGACTATTGGTTAAATATTTAAGATGAGAAAACTGAGGTCCATTTTATGTCACTTTGACGAAAACAAGCCGCTATATAGCTCTACTAATCCACATGGGGATAATTTTGGATTGTGCTCTCGATTAAAAAACGTCTTATAAAAGAACAAAACTATGTAAATGGTCTGCTAGTC
The DNA here is from genome assembly GCF_000699045.2 of Agrilus planipennis. Taxonomy (NCBI): domain Eukaryota; kingdom Metazoa; phylum Arthropoda; class Insecta; order Coleoptera; family Buprestidae; genus Agrilus; species Agrilus planipennis. The sequence continues at coordinate 3,402,545 of NW_020439302.1, forward strand.
TAGAGATAAAGTACAGTAGTGGCTGTGGCTCATTAGAATACGGAACGCCATGGAGATCAGACTCCATGGCGGACTCCTGGCTCCACGTGCACTAGGATCCGAGCATATTTTACCGAAGTTGCGGACGAAGGCGTTTGGGGTGTCGAATATTGGCGACCTTCATCGTGTGGGGTAGGCGTTTAAGATGCTCTGGAATGAGCTCAATCGACCCTGGTTCTTGCTGCCTCAGGTTCAAGCAAAATCTAAGATTGTGAAGTATTTGAGCTTCCAGCCAGCTCAGGTGTTCTGCAAAGAGGTCCTCTCCTTAGGCTTGCCCAATAAGAATACTAGATAGGCTAAACACTCCCCGTCGAAATCATTAGATTATGGAACGCCATGAAGATCGGACTCCATGGCGGACTCCTGGCTCCACGTGCACTTGGATCCGAGCATATTTTACCGAAGTTTCGGACGAAGGCGTTTGAGATGCCGGACCTTGGCGACCTCCATCGTGTGGGGTAGGCGTTTAAGGTCTCAGTAATTGGTTCCGGGGAAACTAGTATACAAGCATTGCCTGTCAAGATGCCCTGGAATGAGCTCAATCGACGGTGGTTCTTTCTGCCTTAGGTTCAAGCAAAATCTAGGATTGTAAGGTATTTGAGCTTCCAGCCAGCCCAGGTGTTCTGCAAGGAGGTGCTTTCCTGGTTCCTTCTTTAGGCTTGCCCAATAAGAATACCAGATTTGCAGTGTTGATATCCACCATCGATAATGGTATCATCCGTCCAAACTTCAACGGATTGTACTAGTTCACCCATAATTCATTTTAATGTCATGGTAAGCACATATGTGAACTCCAAGTAAGTGATCCACTAGGCATCATTTTGTAAAACTACCCTTGCTATTATTAACATATCCTTATGTATACTGTGGACAATCAGTGGTAGCCACTAGCCACAGTAAATTCGGAATTGGCGCTTTAAGGGGTTGACATCAAACACCTTAATTTTCGTTTATTAATAAATAATAATGCATCTTCTGCATACGTATGTCAAGTTATACCCAGTGTACGTAAATGTACATGCATGCAAGGGACAAATAGTAGTCGTACAGTTATTATGGCAAGAGAAAAAAACAACAAACGTAACACAGATGTCGGCTGGCGACAAAAAATATTGGCCATATGCCTCGTCATGCTTTATGTATTCTGATATTAATTTCAGAAACAAATGTCCCCGGAAAACCTCTACGTACACTAACGTACAAAAGCTACGTACTATTTAGAAAGAGTTGGCAACGAAAACAGTTATTGCACCCTGTGGATGTAGCGTCAGAGGTAATATAAAAATTGGAAACTATAAAAGTCATTAATAGAAAGAGAGATGTAATGGAATAAAACAGAGAACAGTGCACGGTTAGAAGAAGGTTAGAAACGTACAGACATTTGAAAAGGTGGGATAACAGAGAAAATTATAAAACTCAATAAGGAAAAGAGAAGATAGGATAGGATAGTAAGATATCTTCTAAGAATTGAAAGACTATTTAAAGAGATATTGGAATCAAAAGGCTTAGCAATGCCATGTGAGATCTAAGATGTTCTAGTTTTCCAGGAATGTGAAGATTGACTCAATATAATAAAGAGTAGAGAGACGATAACAATAGAAACTGTTAGGAATCCTGTATCTTGTACTTAATTGCTTCTGTTAATGTTCTTGTGCAAACCATGCTGCTAAGCCATTTGCATCTTACACCATTCTGGTAAATTTCTTTATATTGTTCAGTATATTGTGACCCATTTTGTATCTCTTTTTGTCAAGAGAACTACTAGATGACTAACATGATAACGAATTGGTTCACTGGGAGTGAATATCCTTGAACAATCTACTTTGTTTGTACTCACAATCGCGTAGATTTACTACAAACAACAAGAACAAGATGGGTACATTCCATTTCAAACATTTGCATTCCATGGCACATTCTTCCAAATAAATAAAATGTCTTTTGCAACGTTCATCGGTATTAGGTACTCACTGTAACTGTGATTAGGAGCAAAGTGGAAGGGAATTTTATAAATGTAAATATCAATTAAACAGTTGTGGTGATGGCGATTTAAAAGAGCTGAAAGAAGTCAAGTGCTTTTTGCCACTTACACGCATTACTGCCGTCCATTAGATTTGGTTACGATTTAATTGGATCAATTAAGATTTCCTTCCAGACCAACTACCATACTCACGTATACACGTTTACAAATCCCGAAATGCTACGTCAAGTGTTTAACGCTCCAATCAATAAATACCAACGTTTTATAAAAAGACAATTAAATATTTTTTGTATATTCCTGTCATTTGAAGCAGCAGAGCATCATCATCATCATCATCATAAGGTCGTCTGTCCTAAGACTGGTTGGACACGCACCTCCACTCTTTCCTATCCTGAGCTAATCTATGCTTTTCCCTAAAGCTATAACAACCCACATCCTTAACTATTTGCGAAAAGTCATCTAATGTAGGTCTGCCTAACTCCCGTTTTCGTCTCTACTATGTCTCTAACTAGACCTTCATGCCTGAGAAGGTGTCCTACCAAACTATCTCACCCATTTCTTATTGACTTCCATAGAGTCTTCTGTTCAACTTTTCTTTCTACTAAATATTCATTTCTAACCTTCTCTATCCACGATATCCTCATCATTCGCCTGTTACACCACATTCCGATCGCTTCTAACCTTTTCTTTTCCACCGCAACCATCGTCCATGTTTCGCACCCGTACAGCGCCGCGCTCCAAACATACACCTTTAACAATCTTTTCCGAATTTCTAAATTAACCGTTCGAGAGCATAGAAGTGACTTTTTTTATTGAAGGCGATTCGACCCTGCGCTATCCTCTGCTTTATATCCCTACTACTCCTTCCGTCCTGACTTATCTGATTTCCTAGATACCTAAAATCAGCCAATTCTTCTAATTTTTCGTCTCCTATCTTTATTTATTTCTGTTTTACTTTTATTTATTTGCATTTAAAAACCCTTCACAAAATTATACGACCTCTTGCTAAACCTAAAGGTACCACTGACTAGCCCATCGACCAAAATATTTCCAACACAAATTAATTTGGCACAATATGCACATATCATGAAAGACTTTTCCCCCATTGCACCTATACGACGTACGTCGTTACCTTTGTTTCGTTTTGATTCCACAATTGAGTTGTAAGTTGCAGAGAGAAAACCAGGGAAAAAAGATGACGAAAAGAGAAGACTCTCTAGGACCGATCGTGCAGTGTCTAAAAAAGTAATAGCTCTATGGCTGCTTGACTGCCTGCCTACTTGGATCGAAGAATTGCTCGATTTCTTTTGCTCCTTTCGCAGCAGCCAACTAGATAATGAATGAGAACTTGCCAGTCACGTGTCTCCGCCATCTTGATTCACCAACAACCACAATTTAAAATAAACGTCGTCCGAAGTCTCACAACCTGTCGTGGTGACTGACCAATACACAATGTTGCCATATTTGTACACTTATACAAACTATTCTGTCTTTATTTATTCCTATGGATCCAGTTCAAAACGATGCCCATCAGACTGGAGACGCTTGAAATCTTCATCAAGAAGTAGATGTCTTTGTTCTTCTTATTTCAAATGGCCACTGATGATGCCCCGTGAAATAACGACAAAACCAACTCATTTTTATTGCTTTCATTCTTTGGTAGCTTTTGTGCAAGTCCCAGTCATTTTTAGGATGAATTCCGAGTAGGATAATGGTTAGAAGATCATACATTCCTTACGTTTGAATGATGTTTCTGTAATGGGTAACAGGTTGCCTCTCTGTCCATTTTCAAAGGACATCGCTATATAGATCGTAATCGGTTTGAAAAATGATTATTCCATGATCTGGCAACGACGCCAGTTTGAAAGAATGGTCGAGTGTTTTTCTCCAAGTCCGCGCATAAGCAACTCTACGGTATGCGACTTTTTCAACAAAAAGCCACACTCTCTCTATGCACGTACGATCACGGTGATTGGTCCCCCCTTATAATAACATCGTGTGCTTATTTATAGTCCGGGCAACGATACAGGGAAAAAAAAAATATCAAGTACCCACAACAAAAACCAATCGATTTAAATTTTAATAGTACTAGATATGTACGAGTGGTTAATAGTTTCATTATTACAGACTAGGAAGGCGGAATTCTTGGAAAAATTGATGAAAAACCGACCAGCGAATATCTTCATGTACGAACGGATAACTGAAGAAAACGTCGAGCTTTAATTGTTGACGTAAAAGAAACAAATGTGTGACAAAAATACCAATCGTGCAACCTTAATTTTCTTTTGTCGAATAACCAATGTCAGCCCACAATCTTTTTTCTTTTTTAAATGAGAAAATGACCTATAACTGACGGACTGAAAGGCGCATTTTATTGTGTGAACTTATGAGGATTTCTCAAAACTACAGACCGAAAAGATTTCCATAAACTTCACTGAACTTACATTTACAGGAATTGTTACCAGATTAACACCCGTTCGGGGAGCTACACCATTCCCAAATTTTGTAGACCCAGTCAGGCACGTGATCGAGATAGATGTATTTAACTGCCTGTACCACATGACCCCAGCTGTGGGAAAATCGTCGGGGCATATTTAAATTTCCCGATCGCATAAATCCGCTCGAGGAATAGAACCTATACCTCGATCACTTAAATCTCATCGGGTGCCTGCTAGAGACAAACATCTAGGTTCCCTTTCAATATACCAGGTCAGGTCAATGGTAGGGTACCCCGACAACCTGCCCTTGGTCGGGAGAATAACATGGGTAGATTTTAGTGCCCTGATCATATAGACCTCGGTCAAGAGCCTAACATGGATAAATCTTCGGATTATTTTTTTAACATTCCTGATTGAGTGAATCGTATGGATAAATTTCGGTACTCCCGATAATCTGCGCTTTGCCAGGAGAATAACCCAGGTAAACAAATCTTTAGGTTATCTTTCAATGCACAAGTTCTGACAAATGATGTTGATCAAAATAAAACTGTCAATGCCCCGATCAAGTAAACGTTTCATTATCAACATCCTAAATTCGTCCGTCCAGAGACTGGTTGGACACGCACCTCCACTATTTCCTATCCTGAACTAGTCTTCGCATTTTCCTAAAACCAGAACAACCCACATCCTTAACTATTTGCAAACAGTAAACTCCCGTTTCTGTCTCTAATATGTCTTTGCCTAGACCTTTATCCCTATTGGTATCCTTACTACACCTTCCGTCCTGACTTATCTGACATCCTAGATACCTAAAATCCGCCAATTCTTCTAATTCTTCGTCACGTATCTTTATATTCAAGTGAATGCTTACTTAAATAATTTTATAACTGACGAGCGTCCAGTTTAAACGAAATGCCTTGAAAATATCATCATCTTCATTATAGGGTCGTCAGTCCTAAGGCTGGTTGGACACGTACCTCCACTCTTTCGTATCCTGAGCTAAACTTCGAATTTCCCTAAAACTAGAACATCCCACATCCTTAACTATTTGCGAACAGTACTCTAATCTAAGTCTACCTCTACCTGTTTCTGCCTCTAATATGTCTCTGACTAGACCTTCATGCCTGAGAAGGTGTCCTACCAACCTATCTGGCCTGTTTTTTATTGACTTCCATAGAGTCCTCTGTTATCTTATTCTTTCTAATACCTCTTCATTTCTAACCTTCTCTATCCACGGTATCCTCATCGTTTGCCTGTAAAACCACATTTCAAACGCTTCTAACCTTTTCTTTTCCGCCGCGCCCACTGTCCATGTTTCGCACCCGTACAGCGCCACACTCCAAACATACACCTTTAACAACCTTTTTCGAATTTCTAAATTAACCGNTTTATTGAAGGCGACTCGATCCTGTGCTATCTTCTGCTTTATTTCCCTACTACTCCTTCCATCCTGACTTAATGACTTACTCCTAAATGCCTAAAATCAGCCACTTCTTCCAAGTTTTCGTCTCCTATCTTTATATTTAAGTAAATGTTTACTTAAATAATTTTGTAGCTAACAAGTCCAGTTTAAGTGAAATGGCTTAAAAATTCGTCAAAATTATTAGAAACCAGGTATTAAAATTGGTATGCTTAGGGTGTAATGCAATACATCTACAGTTGTTTCTATTACAAAAAAATGTACTTTCAACTACTTTAAAAATTTAATATCATGCGTGTCTTTTATCATGCGATAACTAGATCAGATGATTTTGCAGAAAAAAAAACTGTTACGCGATCCAGACTCTAATAAGAAAAACGTTTAACAGAAATAAGAGGGAAACGGAAGGACGAAAAGCAGCCTGGTATCATTAGGTATCCATCTCGTTTAGTTGTCGGTCGGTCCCTAATTCATCAGGGAAGATTGGCGGCGGTGCTAATTTCACCCCCGTGTCATTAGCCCCTTCGTGTGTCATTTCAGGAATGGCAAGGCGATGGATACGATCTCGGATCTTTTTCTAACACAACCCGGCAAAGTTCTTGTCTTTTCACAAAGAGAAAGACGTTTCAACAGGACACATTTATTTAAAAAGAAAAAGGGCAACCCTCAGTCAGTAAATATATACCTAATAAGTACACAAGTTGTTATCTGTCACCCATACCAATAATATTTATTTTACGTAGTTGTAATTTTGCGTTTTGTTCTAATTGCCCGCACTGTCACATCATCTAAACGACTAGGACATCCTTGTTATTATACGTATATCATCTTGACATGCATTTACAGACTTAATAGGTATAGATATGTGGTACGCCTTCTTTTGTAATTACCTACTGCTAATGTGTTGGTAAATTTGCATTTAAATAATTACGGTAATCTCCTGGCTGCATACACGCCTGCCTGAGTTACCCTCTTCCTACTGTATACATCTACAAGTACCTAAGTATATTCACCATAAATAATCCGCAATAATTAATCCGTTTTTACATAAAACAGCTAGGATTACGTCCATCGTATGTATGAATAATTAAATATTTTATCGGAACAGGAACTTCGTTAAAACACAAACAAAATAAAAATCTTAGTAAGAAAACTAAATCCTTACAAAATTTTGAGAAGCATTTTCCTTTGCAGTTTTTTAATATGACCACTAATTATCAAGTACAGTAGTAGCTCTTTATTCGCGGGGTATACGTTCCATAAATATACCGCGAATACAGAAACCGTGGATATGGAATGGTAATTACTATAGAATCATAGGGGATACGTTGTAAGGTTCCAAAATAAAACCAATATTCATCAGAATAAAATCAATGTATTGATAAATTCGCAATTAATCGTTATAATAAGCTTTAGTCAAGGGTTTAAAAAATTTAGTGATTTTTTCTTGTTTTGAATTTTGAAGTTATTCCACTCGGTTACATCTGTTACAAAAGTCGCCTCGGCACGAGCCAATACTACTCAAAAGATGCTGATACATTAAAGGGATTCAGTGGTACATGCGCCATAGAGTAAAAACATGCTTATCGGTTCTAGATATCATGAGTTTAATATTTAAAACAGAGGTTTGAAATTTTGTAGTAAGATAGATACAGCTTTGTTCTAAAGCTTGTCGAAGGGTATTTCTTAATTTTTCAATTTCTATTGAAAATACGTGTCCTACAAGAAGCATCAACTTTAAGCACTTGTAAAAGCTTTTAATGACCATATTATTGGAAACCAAAAACGTATCGAGTTAGTGTGAACCTTTGTCTGTTACCATACAAAAAATTAGATATTTATCTCATTGCGTTAAATTACAATGTTTAGAATAGAAACCCACGTTTTCGGGAAAATAGCAATAATTTTTCCCTGCGTGGGCCACACGCGGCATTCCTGATGATGCCCAAATGCGGCAAGGCGTTATATGCCCCTTCCTTGCCATAGGGGGCAATCTCATAAGTTCCACAAGAATTAGTGTGGCTACCTACTCCCCCTTCCCAAATTCTAGTCGGGATGTTCGTTAGAATTCGATAAACAATCGAATAATGCATACGATTACCATTTCATTCTGTAGGTACTTAGGTACTTGATACATTAATGACTCAATCAGCCAGATATGAGATAAAGAGATAATAAATACAATTAAAATGTTTTGTGCGCGAGAGGGATAGAATAAAATCGAACAAAGGACAGAGAATGCATTTGTTATGCATAGTTGCTGCGTAGAAATCTGGAATTGCCCCGTTATGACGGTGTTTTGTTGTTAATTTAATATTATGCGGTCTAGTGTATTAAACCGTATCAAAATGAACAACTAGTTGGCTATTGCAAAAGTTAATTGGATTCAGTATAAATACGGGAACAGAAGTCAGCGCGGTAACTATTATAACAATGAGTGTTTTGAAATTGAAATGATTGGAAAATTTTCAACATTGATGCTGTTAAACGACCCGTTCTCTGACTCAATCGAATCAGAACATGGAATGAAGTAAAATGCACTCATTGTCAACCAATTACATTGCCATTTTAACGATTCTATTGCACTTATCGAACCGGATAACTTTAAATATCTATTAGCATACATAGCGAACTCTCCTCGACACGAAAATATCGAGATCAAGCATTTTTTTTAAATTAAATTTCTATTTTAGGTTATATTCGGATGTTTAGTTGTTTTCACACATTCTAATATCATGTTCATCATCGTCTAAGGTCATCAGTCCTAAAATTGGTTGGACACGTACCTCTACTCTTTCTTATCCTGAGCTAATCTTCGCATTTCCTTAAAACTAGAACAACCCACATCCTTAACTATTTGCAAACAGTAATCTAATCTATTTGTACCTCTACCCCTCCTAACTCCCGTTTCTGCCTCTAATATCTATCTCGTCTATTTCTTATTGATTTCCCTATTCTCCTATTCTTTCTAATACTTCTTAGTTTCTAATCTTCTCTATCCACGATATCCTCATCATTCACCTGTAACACCACATTTCAAACGCTTCTAAACTTTTCTTTTCCATCACGCCCTCTATCCATGTTTCGCACCCGTACAATGCCGCACTTCAGACATGCACCTTTAACAATCTTTTTTCGAATTTCTAAACCGTTCGCGAACATAGAAGTGACTTCTTTTTATTGAAGGCGACACGATCCTGCGCTATCCTCTGCTTTATATCTCTACTACTCCTTCCGTCCTGACTTATCTGACTTCTTAGATACCTAAAATCAGCCACATCTTCTAATTTTTCGTCTCCTATCTTTAAATGTCGCCTAAAGAAAACAAAATGCTAAACCACTAACAATGGCTGCCATCGTCAATATTTGAACGGGCTCAGATACCTAACAAATTTAAAATTCAAGTTAGTAATTAATTGTTTCGTTATTGATGGTTTCAAATGTATTTAGAAAAGCATCGACATTGATGGACTTTGCAAACATCACATTTGCGTGTATTGCGTTTGGAAATTATTTATCTATTTCTAATAATAACGTACAGTTCTCTACATGTAAATACATTTACTAAGTACATTTCGCGATAATTTTAATATATTCCGCAATTATGATTGTTTATTGCATTTCCTGTTAACATAACCTAGGTAAATAGCAATTAATATTCATGATAAGCCGATTAATATTCTAGTAGCTTTTAGCAGACTGTATTCATTGAATTTACATAAAAATCACTATAAACGATAGATACCTATCTGTTTTTCTTACAGACAATTATCTAACTTCAGATGCAGATAGCAAATTTTAAAGATTCTCTTTACATAGTATAATTACATTATTTTTTATAGGTACTTTACGTATTCAATAGCGAAATAGATAAAAAGGGGCTTATAAATTCCGGCTATAATGAAGTCGTATAAGATAATTAGCATTAAGTTTTTCATAGTTATTTATTAAATAGATAAAACGTAAAGATAATCAAATATTTATAACTGAGAGGGAAGTCAACCCTATGTTATCATATTATTTAATGGAATGCTATCGATTTTAATGGTAAAAATCGCCGATCGATACATCGAACGGTCGACCGGGGTTGACGGTTAGTAGGCCTCTTAATTACTAGGACAGAAGTAAATGTAAATAAATACATAAAGGATAAATATTTGGTGATTGAAAAATATCGATGTGCAGAGTCTAACAGTGTGTTTAATCAATAGAAATTGGTAATGAAGACATCTGATGCCTGCCAATATGGCATTCCTATTGAATTACATGAATGCTCGAACAACGGCGAAGTATTGAATTTGGATTTATTCGAATCTTATCAAAATCCGAACATTATTATACTACTCGGAAATTCCAATCTAAATGGCAGAAGCGGGCGCGTGCATTCTATGATCTTACGCGCTATTTTAGTTACGTATTCCGTTAATTTCTTCGCGTTTTACTGCTCCAACTTAACACGGACTAGGTAATAACACGATACTCCATCACGGCCAAGCACGATTTTGGAACAGGTTATTCGTCCAAGAAACCATAACGAATTTATACAAATTGACTGTAGGTACTCCATACTTTCAATTATTTGAAATTAGTTTTTTGCCAGGAGCTCGTGTTAGTTTTATGGTGGTGTTTTTACGCGTTGGGGCCTGGCCGTCGTCCGTTTCCCTCGCACCCGCACAACGACATCCGACCGTCTTTTTCTTTAGCGGGCGAGAGCTTTTTTCAAAGTGCCGTTTTCCATCAAGTGCAACGGCTACCGTTCGCAAATTAGCTAATTTAAAATTGATTGGCAACAAACAAAGTGATGGTAGAAAGCAGCAATAAATTATTGGTACTGTCACTTGTCTATCGGCACGCCCTTTGTACATCCCTTTATTACGTTACGCTATCACTTTTTAAAACAACCGAAAAAAATAAATCTGTCCACTTAAGAAAATCCGGTTGGCTGTCGTACATGTACTTATAGTGTATATATGTTATCAGAAATGTATGAAATCCGTCATTATATACTGTTATTCCTAGGAAATGTATATAATTCCTAAAATCGCTCGGAAATGTGTGAAATAAATTATATTAGACACAATTCCTAGGAAATCTATACATTTCCTAAACAGCAATCGGAAATCTATTACAGGTAATACTTCATAGGCAATAATACGGCAGGCTGTAGTGTCCGACCGAAAGTTCGGTTTCGGTTTCGGTCGAGTTTCGGTTTAGTTTCGGTTTCGGCGGCAAACCTGCCGAAACTACGACGGAAACCGAAACTGCGTTCGGGAGTTCTCGCGCTCTGCTCGGCCATGTTCCGCGCGTTAAATTAGTCGTTTACCTTTTGTTTCTGTTGAAGTTTGGTGTCCTTCAACATGACGAATTAAGTTTAGAAGAAGTTAATTTGTTCTTAATTGAGATAAAAGTGATTTATTTTGTTTTGTTTATTACTTAAATATTAAGTTCCTATACCTATTGTGATATTAGGTAACAATAACAAAAGTAATTTTATGTTTAATATTATATAAAAAAAAGCATGAATAATCTTCAAAAGAAAAATGAGTCTAGTCTACTATACTTACACAAATAAACATGTCACCTATTTTAAGTATTTTTAAGGCGCAATTAAAGTATTTCCTTAAATGAGGGGTTGTTATGTTGATTTTGATTTGATTATCAATAAGTGAAAATGTCAAAGACTGCAGAGCTATGTGATTTAAAGATAAAAAAAAAAAACTGACTGATTATAATAACGTTTTCTTTATTTTTCTCCCAAAACATGATCCTTACATGGAAGTTTCGGTTTCGGTTTCGGTTTCGGTCGTAAAAACCAGTTTCGGTCGGACACTAGCAGGCTGTTTGAAGATGTACCTAAATACATTGTTGACGTCATTGTTTAATTAGGGAGATTTATGACAGACTGGAGTTTCTTTGATGCCTCTGACCTCCGGAGTCGGGCTGATATGTTAGATGTTAGAATAAGGTGACGAGGCATTCAAGAAACTCCAGTCTGTCATGAATCTACCTAATAACCATACAATAACGTCACTAATGCATATACATCTTCAAAACTAACCTAACCAAACAATAACGTCACCTAACGTGTCCTAACGTGTTTTATTCAGTTTATTCACAGTTGTATACATTTCCTAGTACAATATCGAAATTTCAAACAATTCCTAGGAAATGCATACATTTCCCAGGATGTGTGTATTAAAAAATCATTGAAACAATATTTTGTAGATAGCCTCGAAATTGTATACATCAATCATCAAAGTATGCGGCGGGCTTTTTCCCTATTAAAAAGGGACCCAAAAGGTCACCTCACCTTCTAATACTCAAGTCAGAAAGAAAAACCATTCAAGTGACTAACACCAACCGTTCGGCAACTAGCCGCGAAAGCTTTCGCCTAACGTTTAATGAATATATTCAACTAAAAAATAATTTAAATAAATTTTTTACAATAAGCCAAGTGGTTAATTAACAAATGTTATACACCACTACATGCTAATAATAACTGTATTTTAGTTGATAGTACAAGCCAAAGGAATTACGTGCTCATTACTGCTTCTACCCTATACGCATTTTAATCCTATAAATTAAAACGTAAATATGTGTATGACGGTTGGTTTATCCGGCGATAATTCATTTATTGTAAATACAGAAACAGATTTTCAATTTTTTGATTCACATGTCTAAATTATGATAGGGGTTGTAATGTTGTTTCTGTACTTGATTATTATTAACAACGCTACTGTCAGCTGACGTGATGGTGTCTACATATGTGTACAGAGAGTGGGAAAGAGCGAGAATAGTTTGCTCGGCTAATAATAATGGGTTTGCATCGACGAAACCTTGCTCTTAATGATCAGTAATTAGACAAAGAGAGGAAACACTATTTTATGTCCGATTCTTTCTAATGACGTCCGTTGAAACGAGGCACTCTTTAGGGCTCGAGAATTAGCGGTTGATGATTATGATGATGACGCTGTCTTACGATTAGATACATGGGCAACTATCAATAACTTTGACGGGCAAGTGCGAGACAAACTGGCCTATTGCATCTTTTACGATAATTCGTTTTTATTTAGCTTAATTAGAGTAGTATAGAGATACAAAACAGTGACTAGCGCTGGGACGAGTCACCTTAAACGAAAACAAGTCACTTCTGTGCTTGCGAACGGTTAATTTAGAAATTCGAAAAGGGTTGTTGAAGGTATACATCTGGAGCGCGATTCTGTACGGGTGCGAAACATGGACGGTGGGCGCAAGGGAAAAAGAAAGGTTAGAAGCGTTCAAAATGTGGTGTTACAGACGAATGATGAGGATAAAATCAATTAGAAATAGACGAGATAGGTTACTAGGACACCTTTTCAGACATGAAGGGCTAGTCAGAGATCTATTAAAGGCAAAAACAGAAGTTAAGAGGAGTACAGGTAGACCTAGATCGAATCAAATGAGAAATAGGCGAGATATGTTACTAGGACACCTTCTCAAACATGAAGGGCTAGTCAGAGATCTATTAAAGGTAAAAACAGAAGTATTAGAGGAGTACAGGTAGACCTAGATCGAATCAAATGAGAAATAGGCGAGATAGGTAGGTAGGACACCTTCTCAGGCATGAAAGGCTAGTCAGAGATCTATTAAAGGCAAAAACAGAAGTTAAGAGGAGTACAGGTAGACCTAGATCGAATCAAATGAGAAATAGGCGAGATAGATAGGTAGGACACCTTCTCAGGCATGAAGAAGAAGCAGAAACAGGAGTTAAAAGGGGCACAGAAAGACCTAGATTAGATTACTAATCATAAACGGTGAAGGATGTGGAATGTTCTAGTTTTAGGGAAATGCGAAGATTAGCTCAGGATAGGAAAAAGTTGGGGAACGTGTCCAAACAGTCTTAAAAGTGACGACCTCGTGATTATGATGTAGCTTTTCATAATTGGGACATTTTAAGTCATTTTCATTATAAAGGAAAAGCTAAATTCAAAGAAGCCAAGACACGGAACTTTTATATAAGCGGTTGAAATTTTCTTTTAACGTTAACCATCATGTGTACAAAAGAGGAAAGAACAACGTTTATACATGGACAGATATACGTATGTGAAAAAAACACTAATATATGATGCCGAGGGTTGATGTATGGCCAAGAGGGGTGGTGCGAACAAGCGTCCACGGGATAAAGGCAAGTGAAGTGTAACACATGAGAGGAGTGCAAATTTGGACGAAACTGGCCAAGAATGATTTTTGATGTGCTTCATATCTGGAATACGAAATGGCGCACATGTTGCTCTATCGCGGGCGCCGCGTCTCATTTTATACCAGCAGTCCTCAAACGCCTTCTTGTCGCCCGTTTGAAAAAACAATTGCCAAAATTTCTTTGAGTGCAGTCACAGAATAAATTAAGTGTGCATATTGATAGTAATACAAAACTTATTGAATTGTTTGTTACATTACTGCAGTTTGAGTAAATAATTGTACAAGTTAAATAAATTACTATATATATCGTGTCGTGTGGAAGAAGAGGAAACATTTTTGTAACCACTGAATGGGACGGGATGGTCAAAAAAGCTCCCATTTCTCATAATCTACATGGTCAGAATTCATAACGTCGATTTCAATATTACATAAGGTAGAAAACTCCCTTAGCTACGGGGGTGAATCGATAGATATTCTTTCTCCTGTGGCGATTTAATAGTTTTTAAGAAAATAATTAATTTTTTAGAGTGGTTGTATATAGTTTTTGGTACGTCTGTGAAAACTTTATTACTTGTATTTGTGTGTTTGGAATTTCTGTATTGTTGTATTATTATTGTGTAAATATTCTTTTCTTATAATACTATTTCTATACTTACTCTATTCTATACCTGCTCTATACCTATTCTTCAGCTAAACGACTATTTAATTGCCTACGTACTTTCCTATCATCCCTTTTAACAATTCAACTCTGTATACTAACTGCATGACGTCTATAATTCTTACTTTTCCTAATTGCAGTTTTATGGTCAGTTTCTTCGGTGATTTGGGGTCAAACTTAATTTCTAGGTATTTCTTCTAAACTAAATTTCCAGGTTTTACTACCATCTTATTGGTTCCCTACTTTAATTAACTTATTTCTAACTCCTCCTTATCACCCTTCTTACGATCTCTTTTTCAAAAACTAAAATCAGTTCTGACTTATCCTTCCTAATTTCAACTTCACCATTCTACATTCTTAATTCTAGTCTTCATTTTTTTGTTCTTGTTTATTAAAGTTGTTATCGTATTCTGCGTTCTATTATTTAACCACCTCAACATCAGGACACACAACGAGACTAAAGTGGTGACCCCGTAGTTTTTTTTGTGCGTCAGTGTTGTGTTAAGTCCTAACTGTTAATAATAGTGAGAGGTGACAGACAATTGTAAGTACTTTTTTGAGTAACATTTTAGTGTAACATCTTGTGCGGTAGATTTAAGTGTAAATAGACTAGATTTTAGTGACCGTAATATAAGCGAAATGGCTAATTCAGAAGAACAATTAAACGTGCTGGAAAATGGCTTCGCAATTAGTCACGTCGCAGTGCGTATTCCGCCATTTATCCCGAACGATCCAGAACTATGGTTTTCGATGGTCGAAGAGAACTTTACAACAGCCGGTGTGACAAAGGATGCGACCAAATTTGGGTACATTACCGGAGTGTTAGAACCGCGGTATGCGTTAGAAGTGCGCGATATAATAGTGAACAAACCCACGACCAACGCGTACGGTGTGTTAAAATCTGAACTCATAAAACGCCTCAGCACGTCCCAAGAGCAAAAGACGCGGCGCCTGCTAGAATTGGAAGAAATGGGCGGCAGGAAGCCTTCCCAATTTCTGCGCCACTTGCAAACTCTCGCTGGTCCGACCGTTCCCGACACCATGCTGCGGACATTGTGGTTTGCCCGTCTTCCGCCCAATATGCAAGCTATCCTAGCGGCACATCGAGACTTGTCTCTTGTCAAAATAGCCGAATTAGCNACACACAACGAGACCAAACTCCCAACCACCGCACTCCAAAAAGACTTTGACGAGACCGTCAGTTTCTGAAAGCGCCGCTACATACAACATACCGTAATAAGCGATCTCGTATTAAGCAATCTTCTGGTTAAGTTGTTTATTTGCAGATTCTATTACCTACATATTGTCCTCTTCATTGCGTCGATCAACCCGGTACATCGTTTTAGACAATAACGCTATAAACAATGTCGAATGCAGATATATAATTTTCATATACAACTTAGTGTTATCAGACACAAAGGGCTAGTTACAGTTCTGTACCGCAAACCTTTTATATTTCAATTTCTGAATTTTCCGAATTAAAAGCATTTTTAGGCATTTCTTATCGTATTTCCGGTTGAGTCACTTTCGTCTGGCGTTTACGGCGACGACGATATAATATTAAGGGTCAAAGAGGGCCGAGGTTACCCTTCCCTTTATGAATTACAACGTAAAAACCGTTGTCCGTTAAGACACTTAATCGGGTTAAGCCGGACTAAGCGGCCACATTAATCAAAATTTCATATTCTAAGTGGTACAGTGTCCACTTCGGACTGTTCGGTTACCGCGGTCCCCGGCCGCTGAAGGGGATGACCGCCGATAAAGGGTGCCTCTCTCATTTCTTATCGCGGCGCCCCTGATAATCGGGGTCTTCGCCGAAACGCTGCATATCTCAAAAGTTGATTTGTCGCCTTACATTTGTTTCCAATGTCCGAGCAAGAAACACAATTATTTATCGGACGTTTGCCTTTGTAAATCGAAACTCCCTTCAGAATCTATAAAAATTTCATCGGTCATAACGTAAAAACGTTCTCGAAAGTCAATATAGTTTCTAGTCGCTTTTATGTCACATGGAAGCAGACTAAATTTATATATAAAATCGGTTGTCTGTAAAGTCGGTTTATTGACGATAATTGAACGTGACAACGTCATAAGAAAATACTGATTGCATGGTTTCATTTTTCAAAAGAAAATTTTAATTTTATTTGTTTGATAGATATTTTGTATGGATATAGAGAAGGAGGTAAATGGAAATGTATTATTGTATAGCAGCTGTCCACGCGGACGCATCGCTCACTCAAGTAGGAGAGAGACAGATGTCGAACGCTGCCGAACGCGGAGGCCGATTGTGCCTCTTTGTCGCTCGTTCCGCGCTCTCGCTTGCACTTCAAGCCTTAAATGGAACGCCTCAGAGCGAGGTAACGCCGCATGAGTCATGTTTTTTCGTGCGTGCAGCCGGTCCTATCGAATTATAAGACGTTGTCACGTCAAAAAGGAAAAAAATATAAATATAGAGAGGGCACCGTTAACAGATTTTACTTATGCTTCCGAGTCTGAAAGAAATTCTTTAATCTTGATTACTTTACTAAGAAAAGGCGCATTTTTAAACAAATATAAAGACAATGATTACAGGGTATTGTATCTAGTTATAGTTTAAAATTAATTAATGGAATCGCTAGTGTGGTAAATAAAGGACTCTTTCGGTTCTACATCGGAAACAATGAAAGTTATCGTTAATGTTCAACAACCGTGTGCGTTAATACGACTGTAGGTTTTGTTCATTAGAGAAGACCGGCAATTTCATTATATTCATCCCCTTCTGAAAGGGAGCGCCGAGTCTGAGAAAGAGAGGGAGATGGAAAAAGACAACGAAGAATCGGCCAACGTCACATACAGAATGATTGAGCACGAGTCGCTCCTAAGGGAGCAATGGGAAGAACATGCATACCCAGAGTGCTGCTGCTGTTGCTAATACTAATAGTAATATTAAGAACTGTAATAGTAGTAAAACTAATATAATTCCTATAATCCTTAAATTTTCAGTATACGGTTTTCCTATTATTATAATCTCATCATCATCATCACCATAAGGTCGTCAGTCCTTAGTCAGTCGTTCTAGAAAGAATAGGAGAACAGAGGACTCTATCGAAATCAATAAGAAATAGGCGTGATAGGTTGGTAGGACACCTTCTCAGACATGAAGGTCTAGTCAGAGACATATTAGATTCAGAAACGGGAGTTAGGAGGGGTAGAGGTAGACCTAGATTACTGTTCGCAAATAGTTAAGAATGTGGGTTGTTCTAGTTTTAAGGAAATGCGAAGATTAGCTCAGGATAGGAAAGGGTGGAGGTGCGTGTCCAACCGTTCTTAGGACTGACGACCTTATGATGAATCTTATCTACGTATACCACTCTTAACGCCTGTTTCTGCTTCTAGCATGTCTCTCACTAGCCTTTCATGCTTGAGATGTCCTACCTACCTAACTCGCCGATTTCTTATTGACTCCATAATGCCCTCTCTTCTTCTATTCTTTATAATACACACTCATTTCTAACCTTCTCTATCCACGATATCCTCATCATTGGTTTGTACCATCACCTTTTCTTTTCTGCCGCTCCCACCGTCTACGTTTCGCACCCATAAATGGTCGTGCTCCAGATATACATCTTTAACAGTCTTCCTCTGTTTTATATCTCTACTGTTCCTTCCATCTTGAGTTATCTGACTTCCTATAGACACCGAAAGTCAGTCACTTCTTCTAATTTTTCGTCTCCTGTCTTTAACTCCTTGCTAAATACTGAACATATTAGTATATTGTCCCTATATATCTATCCCTACTGTTGTCCTGTCTTTAATGATGTTGATCTCGTCTTCGATCTACTTATCCCAAAAATTTTCACGTCAATGTATTCGCAAATGCTAAACTGTAGTAGTGACAAACAAGTCTAGACAACTAATTAATAATAATTGTACCTATGCAGTTTTAAAAGTAAGTAATTTATGCCTTTTAAGAAATAAGTAATGAAGGTACCTCTTTCAATTGAACCTTGTTAATTAGCATTGTTTAGCGTTTGTTATCTAAAAATCATTAAGAGTTCATAATTACGGTGTAATGACAGGTGTCTCAGGTGGCTAATTTAGTACGTTTGAGAGGTAGCTGTCCAACGCGGCCTATCACCAGCTTAACCCGTATCGGTTGTGGCATCCGTTTCCGTTAAAACCTGATACTGCGTGTAATTGGCAAACAACCAATTTAAATAATATTCCTCTTAATATCAGCCAACTAACTTCTCCTGATTGAACGTTTCCATCACGTTACAGTAGACTGCAAAAAAATCGGCACCATTTTTATTCACTCGCTTCCTCTACAGGTACATGATATATTCTCAGATCTGTAGGTACAACTACAACTCTTCCAGTGTCTATCCGTAGGCTTGATAACGGCTGGGTGGTTTACCATTGCGTTTCGATGTGGGTAGTGAACACATTAATATCATACATGCGGAAACATTTAGGAAAACAAGTCCCTTTTATTGTAGACGTATTGTAGACAGAAAAGGTGTTTCAATCGATGTCACTTATTACAGATCATATCGGATTAATGTAATTTTTATAATGCGAAGCGGAAATTGGGAAGCTTCTCGAATTTAATTTTAATTTAATTTTAAGTTAAGTAAAGTAAACAAGGTCCCATGCATTTTTTAAAACGTGCTTGTTTATTTCTTGATCTATTTTTGTTTCGGGTTTATTCAAACTACAACTTCCGATTTCGTCAATTTCCTTCGGCAGTCGTTGAAAAGCTAACAGTAAATGGAGCGAATAGATGTTTAACAAGGTTTCCTCTAAATGTGTCCCTGGAGCGTGTTCAGATCATATAAAAGGCCCTTAAAGCCATCAAACTTTTCTTTCTCTGCCCCGCACAATTTCCGCAGCAAACTACTCTTAACACTTTTCTTTTGAGAAACTGCCAAGAAAAGGGATTCCAGTTTCACAAATACATACACTGATTTTTTTACCTATTGGTATGGTATTCCATACTAGGCCACTGGTATTAACCAAAGTTATAAGTAAAGGATGGGTGTCAATAACCTAAGTAATTTCCCCGAAAAATTCAATAATAGCATAGAACCTAATTAATATAGTTTTTCAATACTAGATTATATNAACCTAAGTAATTTCCCCTGTAATTCATGAAAAATTCAATAATAGTATATAGAACCCAATTAATACAGTTTATCAATACTAGATTATATACTCCGTGCTTTTTGGGTAATATTTCTTACCTTTCGTAATTATCTTCGTTTTTATTTATAGTTTAAAATTGAGTATTTTCGGGAATCTTTTCAAGTACTTTTTACATTTTTTTAATACATCAGCGCAATCTTCCAACACTTTATTATCTTTTACATATGTGATGTAGCATATTGTTAACAATAATATATATAAATATTAAAGTGTTGGTCCAGTGCGCTCATATATTGTGCGAACGTATACGTAAGTGGTACAGCATTTTAATGATTAAGGGCTGTATGAGCTGTATGTTCACAAGAAAGGAAATGATATAATCCGTGCTCAATTACAATCGCTACATTCATCTTCAAAAGTATATACCTAATGCATGGATTCAATATAATTGTTTTTCACCACCAGTTTGTGGATGGTACTGCCACCCGTATTTTATTATAAAGTATTGTACTCTATTTCAACTGTGCGTACGTTATACTTTACAAGACACATAAAGTACGCAAAAATACTTTATTTAAGGCCTTAAGTAAACATCGTAATTTTGTAAGCGATTATTCGAAATTCAGAGTATTTTTACATCAATAATATTGCACAGAAAAATGGCAAGCCATATTTACGGAACAACCTGATTTCCCAAATTTGTTCAAAGTAGTGTCACTTTTGCTGTCCGTTCCGGCCACTTCAGCATTTACAGAAAGAGGATTCTCTGTTATGAACGCAAAGTGACGGGACAACAGGAATGAAGCTTCTTTAAAACTAATTAAAAATGAACTTTGAGTTTACTTAAATCTTTGTTTGCCATGTTTAGAGGCTATTAATCTATTTGAGAGCAACAACAATTTGTTACTGGCTGCTAGGTGTAACAAAAAATATGTTTTTAAAAACAAAAAATAAAATACTTTATTTTTATGCCGAGTACTTTTTTTTTTAACCTTTTAGCCGAGAAATACTTTATGTAAAGCCTGAAAAGGTGGCAACCCTAACTGCCTGTGTAAAGTACGTACACGAGTCGTGGACTGTTGTGCGCATGTGGCTGCAGTACTCTGGTATTTAGGACACAACAGGTACTTGGAAGAAAAAAAAATGAAATGGTCAAATACAGTGACTACATCTTCGACGCCGCTATGTCACAGTGTTCTGATAACAATAGCGAAAACTCAGATTAATCATTCTTACTGTTTTTATAACTAATTAATGATAATATAATTTGCTTTGTTAATTTCCTTAGGTACCTTAAAAAACGATTATTCCTTGTCACATAAGTACATATTAAGTATTTAACATTGTTTGGCTTTTATCTTAATTACAGTTACCCTTAGTAAATATATACATGAATAAAAACCAAAAATTCCTCAGGGGAAAATATACCTATCTTATTAACACCTATCCTTTTACTGATACAATTACATCATCATCTTTAAATCATCAGCCCGAAGAGTCAAGGTTTGGATACGCACTTCCATTTCTTGAGTCACTCTTCTAATTTCTCGAAAACTAGAACCCATATCTCTGTGTCTACCTCTACCCCTTTTAACACCTGTTTCTGCTTCAAATGTCTTTAACTGACTCTTTATATCTGACGAAAATTCGATGGCATATAACTAACTTTAAAGCAGCTGTTCAGTGATTGGGGTGAGTTTGCACCCTCGGCCAGTATGCAATCGGAAACATTGTTTAAATAAAAATGGAATGTATCATTTAGGTTCAAATTTATCCCATTCCAAAAATATCTCGATATCTTCACGGTGTTGTTGTGCCACCCACCCTTAAACTGAGGAGTCGTCGCGTCGATCTGTATTTTCGTTTTCCACTCCATTACAGTCCCCTTCCGCCCTCCCACAATCAACAACAAACGTTGTCCCTTACAGCACATACACGTACATGCATACGTACATATAAATAGATATACATTTAGCAGAGACAACACTGTTTACCCCCCACAGATAAGGCGATAGTAAATTTGTCTACTATTGTCCGTTTCGCGTGAATTATGGTCGTACGGGGAGCAGCAAGAAAATTTAATTAATAAACGTTGTTATCTTGCTAGGTTGGTTGTAAGAAGCTCAGATTTATGTGCCATGGCCTCCTTGTGGACGTCGGCCAGGGACGTGACCGAGGATCTCGAATCTAGAGTGTCGCCCCTCCATGTCAACCACCAGGAATCGAATGAAGCACACTTTGCACCACTACCACTACCACCACCGTCGGATTTTACCCCGTTCCTCTTTTATTTATTACGATTATTATTTCCAACTGTTTCCTGGTGTGACTCCAGAACGGTCAGACCTGAATTTGATGACGAACCTACGTGATTTGAAATTCCAGAACAGAATGTAAAGTGAAGAACTATCACAAATCCTTCTTATATACGAAGCAATGGGCAATCCTCAATCAATCTTAAAAAGTCAAAAATAGGATGTCCTGATCCTGATCCCCTGTTTACAAAAAGATCTGTCTTTTCATTAACCATTAGCATAATTTTCCTTAACGACTTCCTCCGTATCAAAATCGAGAAAGTTTATCCACTTTATCTTAATTCGAAATTTTCTGATTGAGTTACAATCAAAGAAAATTGAGGTGCAATTTAACAATCATAACTCAGGGGATATTAACATTTACTTTACTTGCATTTATTGCAGTACCTTATATTTAAGGGCGAGTTTGAAGGTACTTCTTGTGTTAAGAAGAGTGAAATAGGAATTATTAATATGACCGTTTTCATATCCTCCAGGAATTTCCATTAAAATATCACATGGTACCTTGCAGCTAGGGTTGCCACCTTTTCAGACTTTACATAAAGTATTTCTCGTTAAAAAAAAAGTACTCAGCATAAAAATAAAGTATTTTATTTTTTGTCCGACCGAAACTGGTTTTTACGATCGAAACCGAAACCGAATTTCGGCAACGGTCTCAGTTTCGGCCGAAACCAAAACCGAAACTTCCTTATAAGGATCATGTTTTGCGAGAAAAATAAAGAAAACGTTATTATAATCAGTCAGTTTTATTTTTTTATCTTTAAATCACATAGCTCTGCAGTCTTTGNCCTCTAAACATGGCAAACAAAGATTTAAGTAAACTAAAAGTTCATTTTTAATTAGTTTTAATGAAGCTTTATTCCTGTCGTCCCGCCACTTTGCGTTCATGACAGAGAATACTCTTTCTGTAAATGCTGAAGTGGCCGGAGCGGACAGCAAAAGTGAAACTACTTTGAACAGATTTGGGAAATCAAGTTGTTCCGTAAATATGCTTTGCCATTTTTCTGTGCAACATTATTGATATAAAAATACCCTAAATTTCGAATAATCGCTTACAAAATTACGATGTTTACTTAAGGCCTTAAATAAAGTATTTTTGCGTACTTTATGTGTCTTGTAAAGTATAACGTACGCACAATTGAAATAGAGTACAATACTTAAGTATTGTATATTATTGTATTGTATTGTATATATTGTATACTATAATAAAGTACGGGTGGCGACCCTGCTTGCAGCCCATCATTGGTTAGTTTATATGACTCAAAGCACACTTTAGAATTTTTCTGATGGTATGAAATCTAACTGATAAAAATCCGATTATAGTCTTCAGTTCTTTTGTTTTTATACCATATTCTTTTGCAATTGCCCAGATGGCTTCGGAAATCACTTCAAATCGCTTACTCAGTTCTTCACAATTAATACTGCAATACCAATTCCTCTTTTTTTTTTATTCAAGCAGTTACATCTCCATAAAAATCGACTTAACCATTATTGTCGGGACCCCTAATTCAATTACCGCCACCAATTTCCGCTGATATAAACGAATTCCTAATTATGTTTTGATTGCCAATAGTTAGAGGGCGGACTGAACGCCTTCGTTTGATTAGTTTTGTTGTCGCTCCTCTCTGTTCATCCCCCCACAATACAATACACAAGAACTCCACAATAACTTTCAGATTCCTTAACGACTTTAAGGGATGTTGCTCTCTCTTTATCTTTCTCTCTCTCTCTATAGGCATTGATTACAAGCAAATTTTCCTCAGTATCTATTAATTTTTAAATTTACGATTTTAAGGGATGCTTCGTAATGGAATAAAAATCTCCGGTATGATATCGTGACGTGTACTTAAAAATCGTATTTTTCTAAAAAGGGTCACCACTATGTGTTGTAATCCCCTGACGGACGTTCTAATTCCCGTGGAACACTTTTCTGACGCGCGATTAGCCTAGCCGTAATCTTGCTTACGTCCACCCTTAACTAACATTTGAATATCTTGACACTCTAATACCAGCCCCTCGGGTTATACACGTATGCCAACCGACCCTATTTCCATCCTTTCCGAGCAAAACACATACCGATACACATATCGAATCAAAGAAAACTTAAACAAAACAGACGAACCAATCTGTAAGAGTGAAAAATGTAAAACATATATACTTATATTTAAGGGGTTCTTACTACAAATCTACTATTCCTACATAGTATGTATTCCAAAACGTTTACATACACATATGTATATACTAGTTCGGAGTCATTTCGTCTTTTTTTGTGGAAATGAAAGATAGTTTTCGTATAATAAACAAATACTTTATTAAATTATATATTGACCGTTCTGGTCCAACACCTTTTGCCATCTTTCTGGCAGTAGCATAATTCCACGCTCATAAAATTTTTGGTCTTTGCTGGCAAAAAACTGATCGAGGAGGTTTTTGACCTCCTCATTTGAGGTGAAGGTTTTACCGTCTAAAAAATTTTGGAGTGACCGGAACAAATAATAATCCGATGGTGCCAGGTCTGGAGAATATGGTGGGTGTAGCATTGTATCCCATTCAAGCTGTAAAAGCTTTTGGCGAGTGACCAAACTTGTGTGAGGTCTCGCGTTGTCTTGGTGAAACACTACACCTTTCCTGTTGATTAGTTCTGACCTTTTCTGTTGAAGTGCATCATTCAGTTTGTCCAGCTGATGACAGTAGACTTCCGAATTAATCGTTGTGTTATCCGGTAAAAGCTCAAAAAAAAACGATTCCTTTAAAATCCCACCAAACAGACAGCATCACCTTTTTTTGGTGAATATCGGCTTTGGAAATGGTTTGAGCCGGTTCATCTTTTTTGCTCCATGACCTCTTGCGTTTGACGTTGTTGTATACAACCCATTTTTCGTCCCCAGTGATGATGCGCTTCAAAAACGGATCATTTTCGTGACGTTTGAGAAGCGAATCGCAGACGTCAATGCGGCGACACAGATTTCTCTCTGTGAGAACATGGGGAACCCATACATCGAGCTTCGAGGATAATCCCAGGCCTTTCAAGTGGTCATAAACTGTTGAATTTGATAAATTTAACCTCAATCCGATCTCACGTGTTGTTATTCGCCGGTTCACATCAACTAATGCCTTTATCGCGTCTTTATCAGCTTCAACCGGCCTTCCCGAACGTGGTGCATCTTCGACATCAAAATTGCCGGATCGAAATTTAGCGAACCAGTTCTGGCACTGGCGTACTGTCAACACACCTTCTCCATACACATCAGTCAATTTCTTTCTGGCTTGAACAGCATTTTTACCCTTTCTGTAGTAAAACAGTAAGATATGTCGAAAATGCTGCTTATCGCTCTCCATATTTAAAAGGGCACCAACCAAAAACTACTGCGTAGAATTAATTGGAATTTTTCACACACAAGCCTTGCTACATGAACTCTCAAAGCATATAAAAATTCTAGGGCTTAAATGTGAAGTTGGGTACAAAAGAATACAATTAAATCCTCTGTCGGGAAAAAACGAAATGACTTTCCGAATAACCCTATAGTTATAGATAAAGTGTTTCTGCGTGAACGCGGTTGTGAAAAACGATCAGTGCGACCCCTGACCTGTCCTGCACTGACAAAACAACGTCAACCCCGAAGAAGGAAGACTTACTTCCTCCTTTCTTCTATTTTTTTTCCTTTCTTTCTTACGCTCCCGCACCACCATTCATCCCCTTCTATTTCCATCAGACTGGCAGTCGCCTTGAGCTGACGTGGAAAAATGGCAACATAACATGACACTGACCGCAAAGTTGTCGTGGAAAATAAAGCACAAAATGTATGTACTGGATGTCCACAAATATTTGTCTTGCTTCTACCTACTTCATCGTAATAATGGAACGGATTTAATTTTATAATTTTATGCGTTCAAGTAAATTTCGTGGTAATTAGCATCCGCCGTATAGTCCTGATGTTACGATTTGAAGATCTTAAGTGTGCAGAAGAAGGAAGGCGTATTGTGTGTTCTCGCGCCGTAGGAGCCCGATCCAGGTCTCATACTTCGTCGAAAAGTAAATAAATTATTCGCCAGATGGCATAATTTAGCATTTCTAATGCGATTTGCAATGACAGCCGAAAATATATCGATAATATATGCACTCCAGAAATCGGAACGCGCTGTCGTCCTTAGCGAAATGCAAAAATAAACATCTGCAGTTCAGTTTTACTCTCTCGCCCTTGCCGAAAAAATCCGATAGAAAGTTACAGAAAACTTTCAAATATTTCTCTGGCAGATCCTGCTGTACTGAAACTAAATTTTCTAGCTACATGACTATAGCCTCAATACTTTTCCTTTAATATTTCAGAAGTAGACTGCAGGAACGGGAAGATGATACGTTTCGGGGTGGTTGTCAACTGTTTAAAAACAGCTTTGTGAAATCACGCTCGAATTATGCGTAAAGCGTTATTAGTTGTGTTTGGATGCGACAATGGCATAATAATTAGGGAGGCATTTTCACAATTAATTACCCATAATCGTAATGGAAAACGTCGGCGCCATATTGCGTCCGTCGCCCAACGAAAACAATTTACATTAATTTGCATAACGACTGTACGATATCATAAACTATAGGGTTGCTCGGAAAGTTATTTCGTTTTTTTTTGTGGAAATGAAAGACAGTTTTCGTATAATAAACAAATACTTTATTAAATTATATATTGACCGTTCTGGTCCAACACCTTTTGCCATCTTTCTGGTAGTAGCATAATTCCACGCTCATAAA
>NW_020439302.1:3430078-3439220 GCF_000699045.2 Agrilus planipennis
TGGAATTTTTCACACACAAGCCTTGCTATATGAGCTCTCAAAGCATATAAAAATTATACGGCTTAAATGTGAAGTTGGGTGCAAAAGAATACAATTAAATCCTCTGTCGGGAAAAAACGAAATGACTTTCCGAACAACCCTATATAATCGTCCAAATCCAAACTGTCTCGCATTACAAGCATTTACTCAACGAGACTTACTGAATACTTTTGTTGAAAATTTAAACTTTTCATTGTACCTACGTGCGTCGTTCGGCACTCTTTTTCATTCAAATATCGTAAATTCCGGCTCAGTAAAACTTCATGGACCATAAGAGACGCGACCCATTTATTTCGGGATAAGTAGCATCAACAACCACTAGTATACAACCACGAAGGGCAAATGAAGTCGGAATATAACCATTATTTAGTACAAATGGCCTAAACGTACTACTAACGATTTCGGCAAGCATCTTAATTCAAAGAGATTAATGTTATGTCACCGACATTTCCAGCCCTTATGCATGCCTTTGAGATGGCCCTTGCATCCCTCCTGCCCCCTTCTGTACTTCTCCCTCGTTTTCCTTCGTCACATGCGTTCAGTAATACTCTTTTCCTTCTATTCTTATCAATGCAACTACAAAAGCCTCCCTATCGTCCGACAACTCCTTTCCCTTTTATAAAATGAAACCCCAAACATATGACATAATTGTTTCCCTCTATCTCTTCAATTAAATACTCGATATTGGTCCACATTCTGAATTTAAAGTTTTGAATTTACTTCATTTTCTTAATCCACCTTTATCCGTCGTATGAGAAAAACTTCCTTGAGGTTTCTATATTTTTCTTCTGAAGCAATCCTTTTAAAATTGCTCCAAGATTCAAAGTTTGTTTTATTGCAGTAAAACCATCAAGAGGTGCCGGTCACTTATAATATTAAATTTATGGCAAATACCTCGAGGATGTTTGTCATCAATCTTGCTCCTAGTATTACTGCAGTCATTCTGGTTCGGAATGAGTTGAATGGCGTGATGATCAAAATTACCGTCAATCTTATCCACCTCCGTCCTTTCCAGACACATTAAACCGGGGAAAGGGAGGCATACACCTGCTTTCAAGTAAAAAAACATTCGTCTATATATCCAGCGGTTCTACACCGTTAACGTTCCGAATTCCACTCGTGTGACTGTGCTTCATTGCAGCCCTTATAAATAAATAATCAGACGTTCCGCATCACGTTAGATGACGAGTGTTTGTTAGTCGCCTGTGCAGTTCCGCATCGCCCTAAAATCGCGACTAATAATAACAGTAGAAGATCGCCTGACTAGCGGCCCTCTCGGCGACGCAATCTTAAACAAAGAGTGTTTTTACTTATACTAAGTTGTTGGTTATGATTAACGATAGCCGTTAATTATGGTTGACCCCTGTCCAGAACAAGCAGAGCAGCGGCTAAATGCGCCACCGGGAGGGTAAAGGGCCGTCTCGCTGCCACTCTTACTTCGACCGTATGTAACAACAACCGAGAGATTCCATACAATCGCCACCGCCAACACTTAACACTTAAAATCACTTGAATATTTCAGATAAATTACTTGAGCATGATTTTCCAGAATGTGCTACAGAGATCTGCTTTTAATACATACGAAAATTTTACAATCCAGTATTATAAAACGCAGACTGCAACATCAACGTCACCCAGAAAAGTTTTTATTTCTTAAAAAACCTTAAAGTCCATCACACAAGAAGGGGTAACCAAAAAATAAAAATTAATCAGTCATAAGATTGGTACCTATATAGATACGTTTTTTAGTCCTATTTCATCCTGTTAAAGACTTTTTTGATAAATAGAACTGGACGCAAACCCCATGTGACCCCACTGCTGTTGAAATACATTATTGATATGCACTTATTTATAAATTGTTGTAGTTAGTCCAAATTAACATTTAAATACGCAATTAATACAAGTTGTAATTGCGTATCAAGTTACCGCTAAATTTGTAGATATGTATTTATTTATAAATTATCCTAGCAACCTGGTTTATTCGGTGCATAGAGGTATTCATTAGTTCCGATCGATAAAAACGAGCGTGTAATCGATTAAAACGTAATTAACATTTAATGCAAATTAATCTGCAATATTATACGTTCAACTGTGACTGTTGTTATTGCAGGGCCAGGTAAAAGCACTATTGTGTATGTTTATACGTATGCATTATTATTAATGGCACAAATTGCCGCTTACAAAATCGGTACATATTAATAACAACATTGCAGAAAGAACAAGAACTATCCAGGCACTTAGTCATTGTCAAGGTAAAGTTTACTTTGTTTCTAAAATAATAACCTTAATTGGTATGTGAGCTATTAATCTGTAACGTTCTCTTCGAATTTCATTTAATTTTTTTATTGTAGATGCATTACCGGATTCTATATAAAAATCTAGCAATCTTTCTCCTTTATACTTTTTTGATCGGACACATAATAAATGAATAACGAACAGATGAAAATCAACCAATTGCGGCACATCATCTCGCTGCAAATTCAAACAAGCGAAGTGTCATCAACAATCGAATTGACACATGTACTCTTTTACTTGCAGCGGGCTCAAACTTTTAAACGTTAATTACTCCATAACTAAACATAGGATTGAAAAACTGCAAAGTATTTTTTTTCTTAGAATTTTACAAAGAATACACATAGCGCCTAAGCAAAATAAAATTATCTCATTTTATTGAAGACGTCATGACATATTGTGAAAATTCATCTTTTTAAGTTTAATTGCATATACAGGATAAGAGCGATTGTTTCCTACGGGAGTGGAGGGTGCCTTATCGAGGGCTAGAAAACGATTTGGCATCGGGACGTCGACGTTCGACGTCATCGTCGTCGTTGAAAGGAGGCGTCGCGTTATTAATTACAGTCAAAATCAACACATCCTTGGAGACAGCGTAGCGCAAACAAAAGCCGCCACAATGGCTTATTATAACAATGTATCCCCTAATTAATGATAGTACAACACGGGGTGTTTCTCAAGTCACTGGCACGCAGCAGCAGCAGCGTCGCCGTCGCGACGACGACTACGGGCGATGATATCGGGACCTAATGACGACGCCTTATCGCAAAATACGTTCTTTAGCTTTTACGGTACGAATTAATGTACTTGCTGCTTGATGCCTACTAATACTAACTACCCCCCGGGACCCTATCGTCGTTCTGATGTTAATAAATCCCCACGTTTAATACATTAAACGATTGTTGTTTCGTTTAATTTAATTATCATAATTGGCCCTCGAAGAGCGGCGCTCTTGTTCGACGTTTCTTGTCGGTTGCCGACGCTCAACTGAATTTGTAATTCGAAATAGTCAAGGCCCGAAAAAAGCAGAAGAATAAAATTATTCACCAGGGAAAATACGAGACCGGAATACACTCAGGCACTGCCTACGAACCACAGACTGTTAATTAATAGATACTAATTTATAAAAACCACTCCTCTGCTAATAATAACTTCTTCATATTATATGTTCATTTATCGTCAATTTATTTTTTCCGGTACCCGACACTTGCGATTGTTTTCAGGTATTCAAGAGACATCGAAATTAAGGAAGGATAGATACGCACTAAGTTGGCAACAGTGTTTCGTTGGTTTCCCTTTTGCTGTTTCCGTCTACATCATCCCGCACCACGGCCGAGGCTAGTTTTTGTCTTAATTAAGGTCGTCTCTAATACATGTTTTTGCACGAAACGGTAGCCCGGCAGGCTGCGGCTACGCCTTTTACCAGAGAGCCGGCTCCTGCGTCTGCAAGGTATTCCTATATATTTACAATCCGACAAATCCACAACGTATATCGAAAAAACTATTCTGCAAATCTTCTCTAGAAACTT
Organism: Agrilus planipennis; assembly: GCF_000699045.2. Lineage (NCBI taxonomy): Eukaryota > Metazoa > Arthropoda > Insecta > Coleoptera > Buprestidae > Agrilus > Agrilus planipennis. The sequence goes on from NW_020439302.1 coordinate 3,433,939, forward strand.
AATTGTACTTAAAACACATATAATAACAAATAGAACAAACTAATGCAGGAGATTGACTTGGCTCACTGCATAAAGTGGTTGACTATGGCGCAAGAGGACGGGTGTTCGAACCCCGCTCTGCAATGAAAAGAAAAACAAAACTTATATACTAAAACAAACAACTAGATCAACTTGCAGGTGTTTAACGCATTGTACTCCATTTCTACACCTAGGTGGCGTAAGAGAAGAAGGATGCAAATATATGTATTAATGAAGGATCTAAACCAGGAATTATCTCTCTAAAGAAGGATTTCAGTGAAGATTTGACGGTCTGTATATGCATGGTTTCAATTCCTTTGCTTGATTGCTTTCGCTGATACGCTGAAGATCAGTGGATGCCGCTGATGGTACATGTACGTTTGTATTTGCGTGCCAGTCAAGTATCCAAGAAAGAAAAGGACTATGACGAAACATCTGACTGTAGGGTTGAAGAAGAATAAGAAGAAGAAGCAGGAGCCGTAAATGCTTCCTGATAACCGTGTCATTAGCTGCAGCTACTGTTCTGTACGCAACGGGCAATAAGTGCTTCGCGAGTCGGCATGCAATCATTTTAAGAGCGAGAACTTATCCACAGTGGGTAATGATGGACAGGAAAATGTGCAAAAATCGAGCTGCAAGTATGCAAAGTTAATTTTAACATCTTTACCAAGAACCACATGCATAAATAACGTATTTAGGTAGTTGCACGTAGACACTAAGTGCTGTTGTTGACTTCCGAATGATATTTATTGTTATTACGTGAAGAAAAGTAGTCGAGAGTTACAATGGCATGCACACGTACGGAGGCGACTCTAATAGGACAATAAAAAGACGGGACACTAAAAAAGATCAATTTTTGCAGATATTTCGAAAAGTTTTTTATTAGTTATACCTTCTACATAATATTAGTAATGTCAGGGATGTAAAACTAGGGTTGGAGTCAGTCAGATAACTCGGCAACGAGAGAGCGTTAGAGATATAACACAAAAAGGAGTTAGGGACATATTATAGAAGCAGAAACAGGAATTATGAGAGGTAGAGGTAGGTCCAGATTAAATTATTGTTCGAAAATAGTTAAGTGCGTGTTCAACCAGTCTTAGGACAGACGAACTTATGACGATGATGACCCCGTATAGTTATACAAGCTATCATATATTACAAAGATAATAAATATTTCTGCAATAAATCGTTCTTATAATGTGAAATAAATTATCATCGAATGGGGTTTTCGCCGCACCCTACGTTCTTATCCTTCTTTTTTTTACAGTTACGTATCGCCTTTGGCCAATTCTACATTCCCAAAATGTAAACATTTCCTTACCAAATGGTAACATTTGTTCGAATAAAAGAAGAATCACACTGGCTATACCCAAACGCCGTTGGCTTGTCACCGCGATACTTATATTACATGTTAGGGGATGAATTATGGCTTGCAGTTGACCAGCAGCCGTCGACATCGCGCATTGCTTGCGTCTACCGATAGCCCTCCATGGACTCGCGAGCAGAGATTTGTTGCAATAAATCATCACAAAGTCACCCTCGAATCCTTAAGAAATATATTATGTTCCGGAAGATGCGCCACCAGAGGGTTTAAGAAACTAGGAAAATTCACTAAATAAATATCACATTATATATATCTGTATGGTGCATATGTATCTATGTACAATATGTGGAAGGTACTACGGAATATTTTAGTTATTATTATTAAATATAGGGTTGTTTGGAAAGTCATTTCGTTTTTTTTTTGTGGAAATGAAAGACAGTTTTCGTATAATAAACAAATACTTTATTAAATTATATATTGACCGTTCTGGTCCAACACCTTTTGCCATCTTTCTGGTAGTAGCATAATTCCACGCTCATAAAATTTTTGGTCTTTGCTGGCAAAAAACTGATCGAGGAGGTTTTTGACCTCCTCATTTGAGGTGAAGGTTTTACCGTCTAAAAAATTTTGGAGTGACCGGAACAAATAATAATCCGATGGTGCCAGGTCTGGAGAATATGGTGGGTGTAGCATTGTATCCCATTCAAGCTGTAAAAGCTTTTGGCGAGTGACCAAACTTGTGTGAGGTCTCGCGTTGTCTTGGTGAAACACTACACCTTTCCTGTTGATTAGTTCTGACCTTTTCTGTTGAAGTGCATCATTCAGTTTGTCCAGCTGATGACAGTAGACTTCCGAATTAATCGTTGTGTTATCCGGTAAAAGCTAAAAAAAAACGATTCCTTTAAAATCCCACCAAACAGACAGCATCACCTTTTTTTGGTGAATATCGGCTTTGGAAATGGTTTGAGCCGGTTCATCTTTTTTGCTCCATGACCTCTTGCGTTTGACGTTGTTGTATACAACCCATTTTTCGTCCCCAGTGATGATGCGCTTCAAAAACGGATCATTTTCGTGACGTTTGAGAAGCGAATCGCAGACGTCAATGCGGCGACACAGATTTCTCTCTGTGAGAACATGGGGAACCCATACATCGAGCTTCGAGGATAATCCCAGGCCTTTCAAGTGGTCATAAACTGTTGAATTTGATAAATTTAACCTCAATCCGATCTCACGTGTTGTTATTCGCCGGTTCACATCAACTAATGCCTTTATCGCGTCTTTATCAGCTTCAACCGGCCTTCCCGAACGTGGTGCATCTTCGACATCAAAATTGCCGGATCGAAATTTAGCGAACCAGTTCTGGCACTGGCGTACTGTCAACACACCTTCTCCATACACATCAGTCAATTTCTTTCTGGCTTGAACAGCATTTTTACCCTTTCTGTAGTAAAACAGTAAGATATGTCGAAAATGCTGCTTATCGCTCTCCATATTTAAAAGGGCACCAACCAAAAACTACTGCGTAGAATTAATTGGAATTTTTCACACACAAGCCTTGCTATATGAGCTCTCAAAGCATATAAAAATTATACGGCTTAAATGTGAAGTTGGGTGCAAAAGAATACAATTAAATCCTCTGTCGGGAAAAAACGAAATGACTTTCTGAATAACCCTATAAATGAAACAAATTGTGATTACAGAGTTTTCAAAGGTTTATAAAAATTCCGATTAGAATTTATAGGGAGACACGCCTCATGCAGCATCGCAAATGAGGAGGATGCCGGTGGGGGAATTTCCCCGTAAATGACACTTTAGGATCTCCACAAAAGAAGTCGGCCATACTAAAGTGAGAAATGCCTCATGAGTTTTCTATAAGAATCATATGAGGCAAACCTATAACCTTATGAGGAAGTGGATAATCCCACATTCTGTCTTATGGGAGTTTAATTACGTAAACATCAAATATAGGAACTTGCGGCATTGATATAAATGATTAGTAAATAAGACAAGGCGTTACATGCCCCTATATTGGGGCACCATCATAAGGTTCAGACGAGGCTATCGTTGTTGGGACCCTAATTGCCTCTCCTAAAATTCTAGTCGGGATGTTGGCTCTTCTTTTAATCCATAACCGCAAAGCTTAATACGAATTAAATACTTCGATTGATTCTGTTCTAATTCTATTTCTTCAATTCCTTCCAATTCTAAATACACTGGGTGTGTTCCGAAATATAACCCGGTGTACTGGCCAGTGCTGATGACGTCTAATTGACGCCATATTGACAATAGTGTTTGTGCTCGTTTACAACAATTTCGCTCCAAGAGTTATTAACGTTTTTAACAATAAAAAATCGTCCAAACTCTGAAGCACACACGCCCGTTTGATATACTGTTATGACACACTTGTTTCGCCAGTACAATATGGTGGCACACCAGTACAATATGGCGTCGATTCATGACGTCATCAGCACAGACCAGTATGCCGGGTTATATTTTGGAAACTGTTTATTGATAACAAACCCACAGGCAGATATGCCCATATATGACTTTGTTCCTCAACTAATACTACATAGTATAAAACAAAGTCGCTTTCCCGCTGTCTGTCCCTATGTATGCTCAAATATTTAAAACTACGCAACGGATTTTGATGCGGTTTTTTTTAAAAGATAGAGTGATTCAAGANGATAAAACTTAATACATTTTCTCGATTGTCACAAAAACATCTTTACTATAGATAGATGCCCACCTAATATGTATCACAAAGAGAAACATAATATCTACCTTTATCGCTTAAAAAGCACCCAGACCAGAAGAAAACGATTTTACCCAATTGGTAACAAAGCGCTTAACTACAGGGAAGTCATAAGCGGACTCCCATCTATGAACTCCAGGGTTTCAGAGAGACCATTCAGAATGTATCAAAAATATATTTAGTATCAGCATTGCCCCCGTGCGAAGCTGGGGCGGGTCACTAGTTTAATATAAAACCATTTGAACAGCCAGCTCTATGAAGTTTTTTGTTTAACGACACCCTGTACAAGTTGATTTCCGTTGAATGTCACGAAGTTAACGTTGTAATATATTAACATGAAACGATCTAGCGTGTCCGAAGGGTTCTTCGAACGCATATATGCATGAATGGCCACAGAACAACACAACAATTACCTATAGAGAGCCAACTTTGATATCCTATTTGTATTGAGCGGAGCCGTTCGCCAACTCAGACCAGACCGTTGTCGTCGATAACTACGAGTAACAACAACAACAACTACAAAGAAACTCCCAGAACAATCCGTGAAAAATAAAAATAAAAATAACATAAAACTGTAATTTCACGACACAATGACTGTAGTGTGCTGGAGCGAACCAGCGGAGTCGTCTGGAGAAGACAGCACGGGCCATCGCGTCTAAATCGCTGTCGGACTGGACTCTGGAGCCATTCAAGCTTGTCGTTCATAAAGGATTTTTAAGTAATTTACCTACGAAGTAAGGCTTCTGGTAGTTACAAAGCGGGTTTTTCTTTCTATCGCGGACGGTGGCGGTTGCAATTACAAAAAAGAGTAAGATAGTATAACAGTTACGGTTCGATTTTATACGTCGGTATCTATGGCATCGATTGAGACGCCGAGATAGTTTAGAGAAGCTTCTACAATGTACCGTTTTATTTCTATCTAAATGTAAATGATAAATATAAACTCTGATCATTACAGTGTCAATGGTGCATATCATCATCATCATCATCATAAGGTCATCAGTCCTAAGACTGGTTGGACACGCACCTCCACTCTTTACTATCCTGAGCTAAACTTCGCATTTCCCTAAAACTAGAACATCCCACATCCTTAACTATTTGCGAACAGTAATCTAATCTAGGTCTACCTCTACCCCTCCTAACTCCTGTTTCTGCCTCTAATATGTCTCTGACTAGACCTTCATGCCT
>NW_020439302.1:3439980-3454855 GCF_000699045.2 Agrilus planipennis
AAGTTGTAGTGAAAATTAATATAATATTCTAATTACTTTTTTTCCTACAAACTGTTTGTCTCTCTACTACAACGTTAAAGAATATGTACTGCAAATTCCTCTTAAAAATTACTTTTCATTGTAGCATATCTCTATACAATAATTAAAAAAATATATACAAAATTGTAGCATATTTGTCTACAACTGAAATGCAAATAAATATTCAATAAAAATTGCTACATTTTATCTTTATATTTTCTACAAAATTTATTTAATCTTATTACATTTTGTAATGAAATTCACGAAGTTGTTGTTGTAAATATTTCATTCAAATTGTAAGGAGTTCGTCTGAGCCTCTGTCGATATTTCACCTACAATTTACCACTACGATTTTATGGTCAAATTTAAGTTTAGGGTTAGTTAACCTTACTACAAATTTGAGTTGCATTTTCTACAAAACGACCTCTACAACGTTATAGCAATTTTTCTTACAGCATTTTTCTGAGTGCACTCTTTGAAAAAAATCAAATTCAAATCTAATCAAATCAAAAATACTGAGTAGAAGCTCTTGTGTAACTGATTAAAGATACCAACTAATCACCTGATTTAATCAAAGCCATTTCTAGAATCCACCCCTTTGTCAATATACAAACGCACATCTAAGAAATATTAAGGGAAAAGACAAAGGTAATGATATTGGTGACGGTAATGGTGATGATGATGATGATGATAATGACGATGAGTACGAAGGAGAAGAGAAGAAGAATAAGATGAAGCAGCCGATCGAAATCAGTGGACCGAAATAAAGCGGTTTTTTATGGTTTTTAACGCACGTACCTCATTACAGTCGGGAAGTGTGGCCTGTTCACAAAGTTTGTGGTTCACCGCCAACTCGAACTTATTTGCTGGCAATGCACCGCGAATAATGGGTGGTGCTGTGGTGACCGATGCGGACGTTGAAACCGCTCATCCGTTCGTTTAAATGCGTGCAGAAATCGTCCAAAGATATATCTACGTAACACGTAGATAAAACTTAATACATTTTCTCGATTGTCACAAAAACATCTTTACTATAGATAGATGCCCACCTAATATGTATCACAAAGAGAAACATAATATCCACCTTTATCGCTTAAAAAGCACCCAGACCAGAAGAAAACGATTTTACCCAATTAGTAACAAAGCGCTTAACTACAGGGAAGTATCACAAACACGTCTGTCGATCCAGTTTAGCAAAAAATACTAAGCATCAAGCCGTCACCTATAGTTTTGAAGCAGAATTTAACATAGTCCTTATCATCATCATAGGATAGCCAGTCCAACACTACTCGGAAACGCATCTCTACCATCCAATCCAGACACAATGTTCGCATTTCCCTAAAACTAGAACATCCCACATCCATAACTATTCACGAGCAGAAATCTATTAGAGTTTTATAGCTGTTTCTTCTTATGGTATGTTTTTAACCAACCCCTCACGTCTCAGAAGATGTCCAACCGTCCTACCTCTTCTTTTTCTATTTGACTTTATTCTCCTAATAAACCTCCTCATTTCTAGTCTTTTCTATCGACGATACCTTTCGTCATCCGACTCAACGAATGATGAGGATATCGTGGATAGAGAAGGTTAGAAATGAGGAGGTATCCTTTATCGCTCAAAAAGCACCCACACCAGAAGAAAACGATTTTACCCAATTGGTAACAAAGCGCTTAACTACAGGGGAGTCATACGCTGACTCCCATCTATGAACTCCAGGGTTTCAGAGAGACCATTCAGAAAGTATCAAACAGACGCCTGTTGGTCCAGTTTAGCAAAAAATACTAAACATCAAGCCGTCACCTATAGTTTTGAAACAGAATTTAACATAATCCTTATCATCATCATAAGGTAGCCAGTCCAACACTACTCGGAAAAGCATCTCTACCATCTCATCCGGACACAATGTTCGCATTTCCCTAAAACTAGAACATCCCACATCCATGACCATTCGCTAGCAGAAATCTATTAGAGTTTTACTCCTGTTTCTTCTTATGGTATTTTTCTAACCAACCCCTCACGTCTCAGAAGATGTCCAACCGTCCTACCCTTTTCTTTTTCTATTTGACTTTCACAATGTCCCCTTTATTCTCCTAATAAACCTCCTCGTTTCTAGTCTTTTCCATCGACGATACCTTTCGTCATCCGACTCAACGAATAATGAGGATATCGTGGATAGAGAAGGTTAGAAATGAAGAGGTATCCTTTATGGCTTGAAAAGCACCCACACCAGAAGAAAACGATTTTACCCAATTGGTAACAAAGCGCTTAACTACAGGGAAGTCATACGCGGACTCCCATCTATGAACTCCAGGGTTTCAGAGAGACCATTCAGAATGTATCACAAACACGTCTGTCGATCCAGTTTAGCAAAAAATACTAAACATCAAGCCTTCACCCATAGTTTTGAAACAAAATTTTACATAACGCATTTTTAACGAAGAGATTGAATGGAGCTGCCATCTCCCGCCCAGAAATTCAGTTGTGGAAGTCCGCGGGGACTTTCTCACTGAGTTTCCTACATCATTCGAACAGTCTCTTGCAATATTCACCTTTGAAGTACTAGGTGGCTTTGGAGGTCAATTAACGATTTGTAAGAATTTTACTTAATTAATACTGGGCTAGCCTCTGGTATTTAATCAATACCAAAGCATTTACGTCACACAACATACGTTACAGGAATAGCATCAGTTAAATTAAAAAATCGCTGTTTATCAGACACATCTTGCAGTACTGGCGAGACATTTAATGTTATGAACAAATAGGAATCTCACAATCAGCATACCTACTACATACTTGATAAGTAAATTTGAAAAGGTTTCATGGCGCATTAATAAAGATTAAGATGTTTTTATGGGAAAACTTCTTACGACACCAGTTTGAGAACTCATCTGATCAATTAAATAATAAAAACCATCTTAAAATTGACCTTTGGATACCTACTCGGGTTTAAAACTTTGATCTCTCAACTATACGCATAACCCTGTGGCACCGCATAATAATTAATAATCCATTCGTAAATAATAATAAATTCCAAATCCTTGATTCAGTTTAAGGAAAGACCTTCAAGGACCCTATCCCTTCCTAAAATTTGAACGTTACCACAGGGTAAATCCCTTCAGTTCCTAGTTACAGTTATCATACTTTAACAAGTGTATCGATTTTCCGGATGTTATTTTCTAATTCTTTTCGTTGATCAACTCCAATATTCGTAAATAGTTCAACGGGGGCTAATATTCAACACCAAAAAATGGTTTATTTGCCTCAGCCTTTAGCCACGCCTGTCAACCAAGTGCAAGCCCGCCTTTATACTCGCGAAGTCTGTAATTGGTTTGGAAATCTACCAATGAATAAGGCGCCTTACATCCATCACTCTCTCGCTTCCTTTTCACTTCGAACAACGCCGTGAGAACAATACTGCTACTTTTTGAACCAAAACTAGCATTAAATATTTCGATTTACATACATTTTCAAGATATAAGGCAAAGTTTTATGAAATCTACAATAAAAGTACGTAATAAAAAGCACAAGGTGACTTTAATAATTTGCTTATAAATGTCTTTTTATGAAGGCAAAACATTTGAATATGATGAGGCTGTTATTGGTGTGAGTGAGTCATGTTCGTAATTTTGGCACAAGAGCAACAAGTTCTTAGTGATCAGCTTACCTACTGTGATGTGTCAAACGTGGATTACTTCATTCGTGTTGTCTCTTCCTACCTAATCTTACATTCCTAACATTACCGAACATGACCCCAAGGCTACGGTAGGAAGAGACAGCAATGAACCAATGAATTTAATTAATGGACATATTTTTCTCTAAAGAGAAAGCTAGCATTCGGTTTCAAAACCTATAACCAAATCAGCATCATCATCATAGGGTCGTCAGTCCTATGACTGGTTGGACACGTACATCTACTCATTCTAATCCTAAGTCAATCTCCACATTTCTCTAAAACTACAGAATTCTACATCCCTATTCATGAATAGTAACCTAATCTATGTGTCTAACCGGCCCTTCTTATCTTAAGAATCATTGTCTCTATCCTCTTCCTTAACTGATTTCCATAGAGCCCTTTGTTCTCTTACTTCCACACCACGATATTTTTCTCATTCGTGTCTATAACACCACATTTCAATGCGAAGCTGTGCTCCAAAGAGAGATTGATACACTTATGTAACAATCTTTCCCGAATGTCTAAATTGTAACCGTTCGCGAGCATAGAAGTTGTACTTATGCAAGTAGAAAAAGAACTAAAATAAAAATAGGAGACGAAAACTAAGACGATGATTTTCGGTATCTGTCAAAAACTTAACTCAGAATAGAAGGAGCGAAGCGGATAAAGACACAAAACAATTAAAGGCTATAGTGCGCTAATTAATTAAGCATGTAAAACCGATAGTTACTTTATCTCTATTGTAAATCTTAAAAGGTATTAAATACTTAAATAGCAAACTCATTATAATAGACAGATCGGTACAAGGTCATGCAAAAACTCTCAAGTGTCTGCATAATGAACCTTCGTTATAAAACCTGTAACTGTTATATAAACAAAATAGCAAACAACGCCTACTGCAGCGGATATTTATAATAGTGTAGATGCCTAGGAAACATAGCATTAAATTAAATTAATTAGGTAGGCATAACCCAACATTAAAATCAAAGGTAGATATAGCGATATGGCGATATCGAACTGTCATAAATTACGTAGTACACAATTAATCAGTTATTGACCTCCCCCAGCGTTATAGGACTGTGTTTGGACAGACCCTTTCACCCTCTTCAGTCCGTATGTGAATTGTAAAAGGATGTAGAAAAGAATGAGAGTTATAGGTATTTATTTAAAACACAATTTATTTTCTGAGTTTTATTCTTTGGCATTACAGAAATACAAAAAAAAAACTCTCTCCAGTGAATTGTATACGATATCTACCTGAGCCATCTTCGTCATCTGGGACAGGGTGCAAGTAATTTAACTAGTACAATTAAAACTTGAGAATGAACATTGACCACTGGGACATGCTTAATTGGTCACTGTGGTCCGCCACTTTGGCAATTTTAAATCATCACTTTGGTCTGCCACTTAAGCAAAAAGAAATAACTGCTTTAGTCTATCATTTATTTGGCAAGCAGAAACGTCCGTTTTGATCCGCCACTTTGGCAATCTTATATCATCACTTTTGTTACCCCTTCCCCCTTTGGCAATCTTAAGTCATCACTGTGGTCTGACATTTTGATAAACTGAAATTACAGCTTAAGTCTGCTACTTATTTTGCAAGCTTAAATGGCCACTTTGGCAATCTTAAATCATCGCTTTGGTTCGCCACTTTGGCAAGCTGGAATGGCTGCTTTAAGAGGATATTTATTTGCCAAGCTGAAATGACCGCCACTTTGGCAATTTTGAATGATGACTTTGGTCTGCCACTTTAACAAGTTGAAATGACCACTTCAATCTACTACTTATTTGGCAAGCTGAAATGACGGCTTTCGTCTTCCACTTTGACAAGTTTAAATGACCACTTTGACAATTTTAAATCATTACTTTGGTTCGCCACTTTGGCAAGCTGAGATGACCACTTTGATCTGCCTCTTTGGCAAGTTGAAATTATCGTTTTACTCTGCCACTTATTCGGAATTCGCCGATCACGGCGTCGACCCAATACTCTTGGGGTATTTTCAGTTATAGTTCTTTTAATTTAGCGACTTCTTCAAAGCATGAGTTAGAACAAGTACAGATTTTCAATCCCATTAACCTAGCAGTCGCTAATCTTACATTAGCTGTTAAAGAATCCCATCCCCATGTCGTTCTGATACAGTAATTCTTACATACTGAACTCATCGTTCCAATGACAACGTGCTATCTACAGGCTATTTAGATTTGTGTCATGCCCTGTTCGCGATCTTTTTTGTCTTTTGACATTATTAGAACTATCGCTGGAGGTTTTGGACGTATCTAAACTGGAAGATCTTGAAGCGAACGGCATGGCCTATAGATGTAGTCCATTTCTTAGCATTCGGAAGGACGCCAAGTTTTTAGTGGTTTCCATGGATCACTTAGGCAAATGCTGTGGCAGTAATATTCCAAAGATAATCTTTCATTCTCTTATGTCTTTATTTCGTTCGTCTCATCCTTCTTACCCGAACCACCACCCAGCCATTCCCACGATTCCGGAAAGGAGGCTGGAGAAGTCTTTCTGGCCTACCTTCCGGCGTAGTCCCGAGGGACTGCCCGCCCACCAGCATTACTGGCTGGTGGGAAAGAAACACCCAAAAGTTTTTTTTCTTGAAGATATCTACGCTAGAGCTTAATGATGGTAATGATCTAGCTTTTCGCTTTTTTTTCTTGATAATGGTCTTGAAGTAGATGGTTCTCCATCACATTTTCATGATCAACCGTAGTAAATATTATTACACGATTGATAACACGTACCTACTAGTACTAATTATTGTCATTAATGGCTAATCCCACTGCTAAATTGCAAGAAATGTTTATTTTACAAACCAAACTACTCCTGATTTGTGTTATCTATCAGACTAGAGCAAATCGAAGCTGCCAACTTTCCAGTTCTAAAACCGTTACGTAACGCAAGCATAAATCCCCCATACCCCACGAAGCAAGAACCCCCTCTCTCCCCAATTTGCGCTACGTAATTTATGATTTATCAAGGATTATCTATCCCAATTACCACATTATTTACCAAACATAAGTAAATCGCCTACGGTAGGCCCTAAATGCATAAAAATCCGCTCTCGGATCATTATCGCGCTTTCCTATCGTGTTTTCCCTTCACTGTCGTTCTAATAAACCGCTCGCTAGCGCCGCTTCGGTGTAAATCGAACTAGGGCCCCGCACCGTCCCGCGGACCCATTTCGGACTTCGGAGCCGGCTACGAAGCCCTGGTGGCGTAGGACGCGCGGCCGCAACAAAGAAACCTGTTCGCCGTACACGCTTCTTAACCGCCGCTCTCACTGCGATATCGCAAGCCAGACAAACGAACCAAGCAGCTACGTTTTAACCATGTGTGTGTATGAATGCGCTTGTGTAAACGCTTTGTACACACATGCTTACATTCAAGTGTATGTAAACTTGTAAACGTTTTGTACGTATTGCAAGACAGGCTTGCTACGATTTTCAGCTAAATAAAGAAACGCACCTATCAAGCATAGCGTTTATAGGTAGATTAAATACCCAAAAGGATAAAAAATTATAGTTAATACCATAACACCTGTAATGGATTGAACGTTTTAATGTTTTTATAAAAACTCACATATGAAACAAAGCTTTATAGTCACTCTATTACAATTTTTGTAAAAGTGTTTCTGTAAATGCAGTAGCATTAACAATTATCAGGGGTTCCCGTAAGGGCAGGTCGTTCCGGTGGCAGTTTATAAGTCCACCCTGTATAAATAAGTGTTTGATACATAAAACCATAGTTTATAAGCTAGTATAAATGCGAAGTTAAAACGTTCAGCTGCAAAAGATTTTACTAAAAAAATGATCAACTTCTAGTACTAAAACTATTACAAAATGGCCCATATTCTTTTTTTTAATTTGCTTGTTTTAGGAAGCTGAAAATGCATTAATAAGTAAGTAAGTAAGCATCCTTCCTTTAAATTATAAGTTTGCAAATGTTCGTATTAGAAACACGAATACCAATGTCAGAAAATTTTCTTAGACTGCCCTGTATAACCACTAGTTACATGATTAAATTCAGATACTCATTAGATACCCACTGGTATAGGATTGATAGATATGTAAAAATGCAATAAATATACGTATATAATTGATCTGTTAAAATATAATCATTTTAATGTACATAAAGAAAAAGTTCAAAGGTTCAACCAAAATACAAATTGTCTTGTACCACCCTGTATGTGAATCACATTTTTATGTTAAATATAAACACATATTGGATAATATACCCACATATACCCATTTATGGAATAAATATACAAAACAGAACAAATTATCGACAATGTTAAAAAACTTTCTTGGACCACCCTGTATATATACCAATTAAATTTTTGACCTACCGTTTATGACAGCTCTCTTTGAATTAGGTAATACCTGTTTAACAAGGAAACAACGATAAGCAGGTATTTATCGTCAATGTAATACTGTTACAAAAACATGTACAAAAAACCGTTACAAAATGGCAGACATTCAATTCTATAATATAATTCATTTGTTAAGTACCATGTCGAAACGCCCTACAAAATAATTCTATTACTTTATACGATGGTTGAATTGACTATCAAACATTTTTTTGATAAGTAAAAATGTAAGGCAATAAAATGTACTAGAATATACTCAAGATCGAATGTCCGCCATGACCTTCAAAACAAACTCACCAATTTCGAGCGAACTTTTCTGCAGCCGATATTGAATTGTGGCTCAAATAAATCCTTAATTGCCCATTATTACAATTAGCATACTTTTAAGTCTATCCGTCCGATTTATTCACTACATTAAAAAACTACGCGCACACTACGAACGTCTTCGACAACCGAATGGTACAGGAACCAGGGTGTGGACTCCCACAGATCTGTCTATAACATCATTTCTCAAAAGACCTAAATTATCATTTTACCTAAAGAACTCATAAAGAACCGCGACTCTATGAACTTTGTTTACAACTGTCTGTCAACGGTTCTTAAAAAGTAGGTAAAATAAATAAGAAAATGCATCGTTCACAGATTTATGTTACAAAAATATATTGTAAATGAATATGCTCTGAATTATTAAATACTAATCTACATATCAAACACATTTTTGTAGCTAATTTACCTATGATACCTTTCGTCATCCGACTCAACGAATGATGAGGATATCGTGGATAGAGAAGGTTAGAAATGAGGAGGTATCCTTTATCGCTCAAAAAGCACCCACACCAGAAGAAAACGATTTTACCCAATTGGTAACAAAGCTCTTAACTACAGGGGAGTCATACGCTGACTCCCATCTATGAACTCCAGGGTTTCAGAGAGACCATTCAGAAAGTATCAAANGTTGCAGTTTTTCAATAAAATACTGTTTATTCTTAAATAACCCTTTTAGATCAAATGAATCGTTGATGTTTTGCGAATTAGTGCAAATGGAATCATTTAAAAACGTTATTCCTCCGCATATCACTTCTCTTTCATTTCGGTTAAAAAGTCGTGTCGGTTATGCATCTAATGGATGCATTGTCGGGATAATTAATTAATATTTCGGTCAAGTTGATTAGTTCGGGTGTAGTGATAACGTTAAATCGGAGTTGAAATGTTAGGTGCTCGATTAGTAATAGTGTTTGTCCGATAACTATCCGAAATTTCGTTTAATTTTACGTAAAAGAACCGCTTGGGTCCCCACCCACCCTTATTCCTACGAGGTAAGTAATTAGAATCCCAATTAATTTTATATTATTCCATTTATAACAGGTAATTGGCATTATAAATGATATTGTACAATAAGGGATATAATCATGCGTCGTACAATGATTATAGGTATTTAACACATTTTTAAATCTACGCAGGTATTTTCTGTTAATGTGTGTTACTGAAATGTCTTTTGTTTCTATACTTATAAATAGTGAACTTGTATTTCTGTAGCATTTTAATTTATTCGTGGCATGCCATGCACTTAGCAACCTCTGCCACAATCGCTTGTTTCACAGGCTACTTCATGGGGGCCCCCTGCAATTTAATGATAATGTCCAATCCCCTTACAGGTCCGTCACGATCTTGGTTAAAATTGGTGTAAACAGGGACGTAATCAGGGTAATACTTGTTTTATTTTCAAAACAGTTGGTTCTAACATATTGTTAGATTATTCTAACCAAATAATGCATAAATTATATTTGGGAGATCTTACCAAATTATACGTATTTGCGTTAATCTAACTGTTTGTCAACTTTTAATTAGTGAAACTAATTATGTCGACAATTTAAGCTTTGCATGAATTTGTGAAGTAGATTGGACCACCTACTTGAAAAAACTGGTATAAAAAAATTATTGGATTACAGCCTACAACATGCGAATTATTTGTTTAATTCATCTTTTATTAACTACCTTTAATTATAAATGTATTGATATTATGACAATGTTAGCTTCAAACAGACAGGCTTGTTTACATAATTGTAATTACAAATTTTATAAATAACCCCAGGTTGTCACACCCCACAACAATGGTGCGTAAATCTGGGTTCGATTCCCGACGAGGATATGACAACAGCAACAAATTTTTTCTCATTAATTTGTGCTAACTATAATAGTGGATGAAAATTGAGAATTAATAAAAAAATATATATATTCCACACTTATATCTTCATTGTTGTGCGACATCAAAATAAAAAATGAAAAAGACAAAACAATGTGCAACATTTTACCATACCTGTATATGTAATAATGTCTAAATTTGAACGGGTTCAACTAGTTGACAGTTAAATGTGTGGTGTGTCAAATTATTTGTTTGGCATTAACAATTGCCTTCTAAATAAGTCGAACAGTATCCATTTTAATTGTTCATTTAATTATCGATAATCGAATAACGCGTAGGATCGTACATTGGTAGGTACACGTCTGTTGATAAGGCCTTTTATTACTGTATAAAACTGCCAGCTAACCGCGTAATTGTTTTGTCTGATAACAGGCAAATTAATAATTTATTTCATTATCCTTTCTATAATCGGCGCATTAAATATTACGTAGGTTCGTATGTACAGGGCGTCTTTAATTATCTGTTCCTACATGTGATAGAGATAAAGTTTGTTTTATCATTTTCTTGAATTAGAAATCAAATTTTCAAGACATACTTCCAGAGCGGTTAATGACTCATAACCCTACAACGTTCGCAAATATAAGAACCGTCTTTAGGCCGGCGGTATTAATAATTAATGATTATTCTATTCTTATTAAAAATAAAGGTTTTATTTACAGGTAATACCTATCAGGTGGTTGTATAAGTTTGTAATTTGTTCCTCGGTTTCCCCAAACAGCAAATTAGTGTCCTAAGTACGCCCCTGATAATAACGTCATCTACAAACGTATAATATACATAATATGCACGAATTTTTACGACGAAACATTTGACGTATCGCTTCTTAAACAAAAAAAATCTGACTTAGACAGGTGTACTATTAAAATATGTACATATTAAATACGTTGTACGTAATACGGTAACAAATTAAACAATAACAAAAGCTCGATAAGATTGCGCCAACGAAAACAATAGAATAATGGCAAAACAATAATAATTATAAAATTAATGGGAACCATTAAATTGCGGAAAGAATAGGACATAAAAGATATAATATACATTTCACCCATATCTTAAAAAACAAGTAGACAATAAGTCCGAATCTAAATTGACAAATAATTTTTATCTACGTTTTTAGGCTTTTAAAATTATCCGAGGACGTTTTAATAAAGTAGGAAAGAACATATACTGATAATTACGTTTAATTAAACTTAAAATTACAGAGCAACTGAACAATTGACAATCGAAATAGCTTTGTAATTAAAAACAGCACTTTTAATGTTTAAACAGTCGTCTTACTTTAATTCTTCTGACTTTTATAAACAAACAACAAAAACAATAAATTGTCAAGGAGCGAACTGAATATTCTGGCGATGTGATGTCACTTCTATGCTCGCGAATGGTTAATTTAGAAATTCGAAAAAGGTTGTTAAAGGTATATGTTTGGAGCACGGCGTTGTACGGGTGCGAAACATGGACAGTGGGCGCGGCGGAAATGAAAAGGTTAGAAGCGTTCGAAATGTGGTGTTATAGGCGGATGTTGAGGATATCGTGGGTAGAGAAGGTTAGCAATGAAGAGGTATTTGAAAGAATAGGAGAACAGAGGACTCTATGGAAGTCAACAAGAAATAGGCGAGATAGGTTGGTAGGACACCTTCTTAGGCATGAAGGTCTAGTCAGAGACATATTAGAGGCAGAAACAGGAGTTAAGAAGGGTAGAAGTACACCTATCGGGGTTGTTCGGAAAGTCATTTCGTTTTTTCCCGACAGAGGATTTAATTGTATTCTTTTGCACCCAACTTCACATTTAAGCCGTATAATTTTTATATGCTTTGAGAGCTCATATAGCAAGGCTTGTGTGTGAAAAATTCCAATTAATTCTACGCAGTAGTTTTTGGTTGGTGCCCTTTTAAATATGGAAAGCGATAAGCAGCATTTTCGACATATCTTTTTTATCTGTTTTACTATTATGTTTCTATCAGAAAGATGGCATAAGGTGTTGGACCAGAACGGTCAATATATAATTTAATAAAGTATTTGTTTATTATACGAAAACTGTCTTTCATTTCCACAAAAAAAACGAAATGACTTTCCGAACAACCCTATATATTAGATTACTTTTCGCAAATAGTTAAGGATGTGGGCTGTTCTAGTTTTATTGAAATGCGAAGTTTAGGTCAGGATAGGAAAGAGTGGAGGTGCGTGTCCAACCAGTCTTAGGACTGACGATCTTATGATGATGATGATGTGCTGTGCAACCCTAAATATTAATTTACTATGACATAAAAGTTAAAATCCCAATAATTCAACCTATTACATATACCAAAAAGCTTAACGCAAAATATGCACCGTTTTTATTTAATGATGTCAATTAATATGTCTGTTATCTTATCCAAATGATCTAGGCCTTCAGCTATTTTTGTCTTACAATCCCGACTAGAATTTTGAAGGGGTGCAGGTAGGGTCTCTAAGTAGGTAGCCATACTACTTCTTGTGGGCCCGACGAGGTTGCCCCCTGGGGCAAGAAAGAGGCATATAACGCCTTGTCGCATTTGTCCATCATCGGGAATGCCGCATAAGTGGCCCCCGCAGGGAAAAATTATTGCTACCCCATTAAAAATTTTTGGAAAAATTAATTTTATTATTAATGAAAAAAATACAGTTTGTACATATATCAGTTATTTGTACAATTTGTTTGCTCTTAAGTAAGATTGTGTTATTGAGCTCTTTTGTAGTCAATAATACTTAATAAATTGCAATTGTTTTACTGTTGTTCGACCTGATGCGTCTGGTTTCAGTTGTCTTATAATAACAATATTGTTGGTTCGTTGCAAATGTAAAAGGTTTCATTGAAACGACGACATAATTGGGCAAAGGGATTGTTACCATTTTTTATAAGTTTATTCGTTTTATCGAAAGTATTTTCAAACGGATTTGCCTCATCGAGCCCCCATAAGGTAGATTTAATTGTAAGATTATACATGTGATAGGTTTGCCCCTTAAGACCCATATGAAGAACCCATAAGGCAATCCTCATTTTAGTATCACCACTTTTTTGGTGTGATTTTCATGACGGATCTACGGGGAAATCCCTATATCGGCATGCCGCTAATAAGCCACATAAGGCCACCCGTTACATGGGCCATACCCCTTATAAATTCTAGGCCCTTTGTGGTCTACGGGTGCTTAAAATAACGTCTGCACCAGGATATTCATCACTTTTCTTACCTAATTATCACATGGAGAAAACTAAATTTTTATGACAACGCAAAAATTACAATTTTTGATTGTAAATGACTGAATTTGCTGTAGAAATAATACAATTTATTAGGTAGCTTGTAATAATCTCAATTGTGACATGTTTCTAAATTATTACAATTTAATTTGTAATATCAACTCCAATACCTAGTAAATTTATTTCTGCTGGGATTTTATTTTTACAAATTCGGGTCTAAATTGTAATTTTTATTATTTTCGCTTACGAAACAACGGGCTAGTGGGANCAATTGTGACATGTTTTTTTTAAAAATTATTACAATTTAACTTGTAATATCAACTAAAATACTTAGTAAATTTATTTCTGATGCGATTTGATTTTTACAAATTAGGGTTCAAATTGTAATTTTTTATTATTTTCGCTTACAAAGAAACGAGCTAGTGGAAAAGATTGTAAATGTCGCTTAATATTTAGGTAAATTTCCCTTTTTCATTGTCTCCGTGCACCGAACTCAATAGGTTTAGAGTTATCAATGTGAGTTTATGTAAGTATTTGTGATTACCTTGTCATTTTTACGAAATTTAAAGTGTCTTGACTTAAATGAAACTTAAAAGCTACAACGGCGTGGCTCACACCTCGTGGCTACGTTCGTTCCTAAATAAAGAAGTTTATTTGATAGACTACAATTAGAGGTTGTTTAAGTAAATGTAACATTTTGAAACATTAGATGTCAGGAAAGGTTGAATAAAAAGTACATAGTGCGCATATATGTGTGAGAAGGTTAATTTTCTCCGTTGCTTTTCTTTATAACGCCGCGTTTACTGAGACGCTAACAAACATTATCGTGTCTTCGAATCGAACGAACGAAAAAGCATTCGCTTTAATACATAATAGTTCCTCACCAGTGTGGAAAATCAGAAAGATCTAAAGGAAGCCGGCGTAATCGCTTAAGCAATTTGATATCCGTTATTAACTCCGGTATTGTTTAGTTCTGTCAGCAAATGCCCGGCCAGCTTTGTTATTTTTAGTTTACAAAACAAAAATTGTTCTTAAGGATGTTTGGGAGGTACAATCGGAGACAAGAGTACATAAAATTAGATTCGTGATTAAGTTTTGCAGCATATCATGAGGTAGATAAATACTATATATACTAAAAAAAAAAGTATACAGTTTGAGAGAAAAATTGGAATTTGACTAAAAACTTTGAATAAAATAAGAAATAACGAATAATATGGAAAATTTTTAACTGACTTTTGGCAGTGAATATGCCTTGATTTCAACTTTGAAACAAAAAAATATTTAGTTTCAATCTCTATTAATAATGAGCGTAAAACTTTTTAATATGTTTAAATAATAATTAAAACTTTAAAATTGCATTTATTTCAGACAATTATAAATATTATCA
>NW_020439302.1:3455894-3457641 GCF_000699045.2 Agrilus planipennis
TTTTTACAGGAGTTTTAAAATTGAATGAGGAACGTTCTTCCAAAGTTTTATTTGTCTCGTAGCATTTTGACATACCTGGCAAACATCCTTAATCAAGTGCGTATTAAACATCACGTATACGTACCAGGTTCACATTTTCCTCATATTATATTAGTCTCAATAAAGTCTGTGAAGTTTCGATAACATGATTGTAATAGTGGAAAAACAAATCGATTATTTATTATTTCACCAAGGGCTGTAGATATAAATTCGAGACGGTTAAAGGGAAGGTCGGTTGGGGTAAAGCTTTCAACGACCCTTGTCGACGTTCGACCGCGTTCCAAATTAGTTGCGGGGTAGGACGATGGGAAGGCGGATGCTTCATCCGCTCTTGCCATTCCGCTAAGATGAACACAGGGCTGGCTTTCAATGAGAATCTTCACGGATTAACGATTTTGTATTATTAAAATAAAACGATAAAAAGTAATTAAGCTTCGAAAGAAGGCAAACAAAAATGGGTTAGCTAGTGTAGTAAAATGGCTTGTAATATGTTTAGATAATCGTAACATAAGGCAACAAATTAAATAATGGTTATCAGACCACTTCCATTTAAATACTAATCTCTTCAATTTAATTATTGACCTTAAAAGTTATAATATATATATAAAACCACAATTTTAGATACATATTAACATATTACTTATTATTTCTATGAATACTTTGTCTTCTTATCAAATAGTAATATGAGGTATCTGTTTTGCAAAAAATCGCCGACTGTTCGATATTATTAATGTCATCATTCTTATTTTTTGTCTTAATTTATAATTTGAATTATAAAATACAATAGATACCTATCAAAAATTTGTGAACTTAACATAAAATACGCTAAAACTAGGTACGAATTCAATGAGTTTAAGTCAGGGGTAGTCAACCCAAATGATCTTCCGGGTCACCCCAAGCCGCGTCTAAAATTGTATCTATCTATACAGTGGAATTCGTTTATTATGACTCCGCCTATATTGACCAACCGCTTAATATGAAGTAATTGTAGTGTTAAGTTTGGTTTTCATATTAAATTCTCTATAGGAAAGTTTGGATACAATGTCTCCGTTTAAAATGACATCTCGTTTATTACGACTGATTTTCAAGAAATCATATCCGGCTATAGTGACCCAAATGATTAGTAATAACATTTAACAATAACAATAATAGTAAGCTGTGTAGCGGTTAGAGAATTCTTAGGTATTCAAAAGATCAGGGTTAGCTTTATAACTGTCTGGTTGGAATTATATCTTTAAATAAGCATTTTTCTTTCCTAAATTCCTGACAATGTTGAACATTCTTTAAGGTTCCATGCTGGTAACATGCTCAAATAGATAATTGATAATCTATATCAAATTTGACACCACGCGACAATTCGTTAAGTAGACTAAGAACTTCAACGTTTTACTTACCTCTGCTGAATCTTTGCTGATCATTTTACATTTCACATTTTCAGTTTTCTTCACGCACATGGGCGTACCCAGGGGGGGCACGGGAGGGCGGCTGTCCCCCCCCTGAAATCTCGCCTAATTACTAATCAATGTGTAAACGGGGCCTTATATGTTCACTTTTGAATGTTTAAATAATAATTAAAATTTTAAAACTGCATTTATTTCAGACAATTATAAATATTATCATTATATTATCAAGTAAAAACGAGATTTTCAGCTAATTTTTCATTTTTTCCTCGATAACCATTTAGTGAATTTGAATAACCTTACGCTAA
>NW_020439302.1:3458398-3459322 GCF_000699045.2 Agrilus planipennis
AAATAATACAAATACCCTAGTACACTAATCAGGTCTACAACATCTTCTTTACTATCGATATATATATTTATAGATAACTATAAGTACATGAGAGTAATTTTTAGAATCAGTTCTACAATCATAGTTAATAATAATTATTATTACTATTCTTCAATAAATAACACCTAAATTCCATCAGATACTTCTTATAGTTACACAATTTGAGACAAATGAAATAAACATAGAAAGAAACGTTTCCACAGTAATATAAAACCTTAAAAATTATTATCAACCATCTTCTTCACTGCCTTTTTTTTACGTCAATTCAAAATAAACGAAGAGATACCGTATGTTCATGTCAAAATAATACAACCCAAGAACAGCCACATCGTCCTGCACTAATCGTAAAACAAATACGCATCTCCTGCTATAAATACCCATATACAGTACGTCCCAAAACAGTAGTAACCAACAGCAGCAAATGTTTTTTTTATTGTTTTAATTGTAACAGACATTAAACAATTGAAATAATGCTCATGTATACCTATATGTATTAACTTTTTTGAGACGCACTGTATATAATATATATATAGGTATACTCATACCTGTTAGTAAAGACGACTTCTACACTGCTTAATGTTAATTTATTTACACGATCATTAGTGTTACGACGTTAAATGTAATACATATACATACTTCGAAAAGTCTAAGATAGTAAAGGTACGTGTGTGACTACAGGTATAAATATATATGTATATAGTGTTAAAAAATTATTTACAACAGGTAACAACAATGTTAATTACAAAATAAACAATTATAACTCTTCGACAAGTCTTATACGTTGAATCTATGTATCAGGAACTTAAAAAGTATGCAAAGTTGAGCGCCGTGCACCCCAACAAAACAACAGAACAATATTAATATTAATAATAATAATAATAATAA
>NW_020439302.1:3459863-3556158 GCF_000699045.2 Agrilus planipennis
TAGGTTAGGTTAGGTTATCGGGTTTTGTTCAAGTGACCACCCTCTTTCGATCCCCCACCTCCACCCGCTTGAAAATAATTATTTTATTGAATTTTATTTGAATTATAGTGTATGAAAATTGTAATAATAATCAACTTTCAACCCCCATAACTTTTTATGGGGGTGAGACCGCCGCAATTTTTTTATAGGGTTTTACTCAGGTGATCACCCTCTTTCAATCCCCCCTACCCCCACCCCCTTCGGGGGTTGGGGGCCATCATCTAACCCCCTAACTTTTTATGGTACAGTGTTGGGAGAGACCTCCCCTTTCGATTCCATCATCTAGACCTTTACCCCGTTATCTAGCAGATCTGTGGCGAATCACCTTGTGTATTTATGTAAGTATTATTTAGATATATACATATATCTTTATGTAATTCATCGTATTTACAATGTTAAGTGGATAAAATTACGATTACAACATCTCTATTTGCAGATTATAGAAACAGAAAAAAGTAGGAGACAAAAAAATTCTTTCACTTTTATTAGCTATCTACACCCCGTGTGCTACAAGGGGTAAATAGATAGATAGATAGATAATAAACAGTTTACCACCGATTTTCAGCTATTGGAATAAAATTAAACAGTCTCGTATTGGGAGTGACTTGCGTTCTTATTATCGTGTGATTTAGATTAAAACGAAAAACGGATATGTACAATTAAAATAGGCATGTATGTATGTATACTTGTACCTATATCACATTAACAGCAAACATTATTTGCACGATTTAATCAGGTGATTAAGAGATTACAAAACTGAAAAAACACCTAAGTAAGTAATAACAAAAAAAAAGGAAAACAAACGCGTAGAAGTGTAAAAACGTTTAACCTGCACGGTCGTTTGTATGTTAACTGGTCGCTTTATTGCTATCGTCGACTTTAGGTGCATTTGTTTCGCTATTGTTATCTTTTTTTTCGCTATTGTCAGACTTTTGTTCCTTTTCTTTCTTCTCGTCGTCGTTCTTTTTTTCGTTTTGGTCCGTGATTTTGTTGTTTTCGGTGGCGTTTGTTTTGCTACCGTCCTCGACGCCGTCGCCGTTTCCAATCTGGGCGGAACTCATCGAATTCAGTCGATTCTGATTTTGCTGTCTCACCAACAAACTGGGATTCGGAATGCTCCTGATGTTCTGGTTTTGATTGGGACGCATGTTCCTCATCTGGGGACTCATCATTCGGAACGTGCTCTTGTTTATTTCGGTCAGCTTTGGCAGCCTGGCCAGGTTGGGTGATTTCGTCGCCGTCATGTTTTGCTGGTTGGGCATGGGTATTCTGATGGTCTGAAGCGTCGGCATCGGGGGTTTCTTACTTATATTCAGAAGAGTCGGAACCGGGCTCTTGTTAATGTTCGAATGTTCCAAAGCTACTTTGGATAACATTTGCAAGTTTGACAGTTGAATATTTTTATCAGACGTTGATGTTTTGACTCGTTCCTGTGCTACAGTTGTGTTCTTGGGACTGCTGGTGGGTTGTTGGACTTTTGGACTTGCGGATGACCCTGTACTTCCGTTTGGCCTGTTTAGGAACGTATCCGGGTGTTTGCAGGAACTGGACAGATCTAAAGGACCCTGGCTTTCGGGGATTTTCGGGATGATGCTTATGCCTGATTTTAGGTTACTCGATTTTTTAATCCTTTCCAATGGTATCGTTGCCGGTGGTGGCCGTTTCATGCCGGGTTTCGCTTCTGTCGTCGTGGATTTGGACTTTTGCATTTGCGAAGGTGAATTGTTCGTGACAGGTGGATTTATGAGAGTTATTTCCAGGCTGGGACGTTTGTCTTGTTCGTCATGGACTGTTTCTAGTTTCCTCTTGGTTCCAGCTTCGATTTTGCTAACAGTAAAGCCCGTCTGGTATTGGGAATTGAGGAGGGTCTGAGGTTTTTCCGGAACGGATATTTTACCTCCAGGAGGTTGTTGTTGTTTGGGTTTATTTTCAGAACTGTACTGTTGATGTAAATTGGCAATTTTACGTTCCAACGGTGATTTGTTGTTGTGCGTTGACGATTGCGATTGCGATTGTGAGATTCGATTTTGGAACATCATTTTAGACATGTCGGCCTTCTGAGCAACGCTTTCGGCGAGTTTTTCGGTGTAAGACTGGAACGTCTTTAAATAAGTCTTTTGAACTTGCCTTTCAGCTTGTTCGTGGCGCTCCAATTGCACCGTAGGATACCTCGTGGTGTTCAATTCTTGGCTTGCATTTGTTTTAATGGGAAAGTCGCTTCGCAAAGTCTTGCCGGTGATCAAGGTTTCGTTTTTAGGAGTTGTAGTGGTTCCAGTTCCTGCCGGAATATCTTTCATTTTATTATTGTTGTTGTTGTTGTTGTTATTGTTGGCCGTTTGCGTCCCGCTCGTTTCCATTGTTTTGGTTTGTGCAACAATATTCTTATTGCCGTATACTTTTCTGTCTATCGCTTGATTTGTTGTTGGTTTGGCGTGGAAGGTCACTTTGGGTTCGGGATCTTTGTCCTTGTTCTCTGATTGGGTTGATTTGTCCGAAACGTTGCTTTCGGAAACATAAGGTATCATATCCTGGTCTCTTTGTTTGTCTTTTTCCGCCGTGATGTTCTTGTGGCGTACTTGACGCATTTGTAGCAGTTTCTCCTTTGAGCTGAGTTCGGATGATGGCTTGGGACTGGTGGGCTCTGATGATGGCGAATTGTTCTGGTAGTTTTTGTGGTGTTTATGTTTGTGACCGTTGTGGGGGGTCAATTTCACTTTGAGCTTCAGGGGTTCTTCCTTGTTGAGGGATTCGTTGGAGGTGATTTCGGCATGGAGTTTCCTCTTTTTATGTGCGAAATCGTTTTTAGAATGCTTGGATTTTTTACGTTTCTTACTCGAACGGTACTTCTCTTCCTCTTCGTCTTTCTGTTTTTGTAAAGCCCATTCTCTGTCCCGTTTCTCTGCGAATTTTCGTATCTCGTCTTCATCTCTTTCTTCGTATTCGTATATGCAGTTGTCCTCGGAACCCCTAGGGGGTTTCGTTTCTACGGAGTTAGCTTTTGAGTAAATAAGTTTGAGATCCTTGTTACCGTAATGGTTGTTGTGTTTGGGACTTTTTATTTGGTCCAGCTTTTTAGATTCCTTGTGGTTCTCATAAAGCTTAGACAGTTTCTGGTCAATATCATCTGGTTCATATATTTTTTTTAATCTGTCGATTTTCACGCTATTCTCTGATGGAATAAATGATTTGGTTTCTACTTTAAGGGTGACTTCTTTAGGAGTCTTTGTAATTTTGGAATTTGTAACACCGGAATAAGTTTCTTTAAAGTTGACGCTCTTTAAATCTTTCAAATCTTTGGACTTCGAGATCGCGTCTTTAAGACAAACGGATCCTTTCGGATTCATTGTTTTCAAGCTCAAATTTTTCAAGTTGGCCGACGCTAGCTGCTGTTGCTCTTGTTCGATTTTGGCTTTGCTTTTCAGATTCAACTGGGCCAATAAATTTTCTTTGTTTATATTGTTTTGCATTTCAGCATCGGAATCCGTTTTGAGGTCCTCGTCGAGACCTTCATGTTTCTCATTGCTGTTGGGATTATTCTGATTAACCGATACGACTTGCAACTGTTTCTCGCCGTTCGAGGTAGTTTTGATAATTTTGATTCGGATCGGGGTGAAAATGCGATAATAAAATCGCATCGGTTTTAACTGAAAATAAAACATACAGATTCGAAACATCATTGAGATACTTACATGACGTCGAACATTGTGGAAATGGTAACAAAATTTTTCAAAAATACAAAAATTGCTAAGTACCTTAGAAAGAGTTCAACACACTAAAGGCCTGGCTTGCTGTACTGGTGTAATGACTTATTTAAGTGCTTTTATAATTATCTGCGGTTCAATTAAGGAATAAAATTGGCGCCTATAAATCTCTAAACAATGTTACTACCAATTATAAACCAATAACAATGACTTTTCGTACCACTG
Organism: Agrilus planipennis; assembly: GCF_000699045.2. NCBI lineage: Eukaryota > Metazoa > Arthropoda > Insecta > Coleoptera > Buprestidae > Agrilus > Agrilus planipennis. The sequence continues at coordinate 3,463,829 of NW_020439302.1, forward strand.
TGTGAAATAAAGTAAAATAACATTAAGTATGCTAATGAGATAAAATCTATTGTACTTAAAGAAAAGACCACGAAAAGAATGATGGTTTGTAACGGGACGGCGTGAGTTTCTGATAGAAAAGGCTTTTATAGGGTTGTTCGGAAAGTCATTTCGTTTTTCTTTTGTGGAAATGAAAGACAGTTTTCGTATAATAAACAAATACTTTATTAAATTATATATTGACCGTTCTGGTCCAACACCTTATGCCATCTTTCTGATAGAAACATAATAGTAAAACAGTAAGATATGTCGAAAATGCTGCTTATCGCTCTCCATATTTAAAAGGGCACCAACCAAAAACTACTGCGTAGAATTAATTGGAATTTTTCACACACAAGCCTTGCTATATGAGCTCTCAAAGCATATAAAAATTATACGGCTTAAATGTGAAGTTGGGTGCAAAAGAATACAATTAAATCCTCTGTAGGGTAAAAACGAAATGACTTTCCGAACAACCCTATAGATAGGTACAGTATTTTTGTTATTTGTTAAATTTATATCTGCCAAATTACGCAATTTTTGCATGTTTATTAAGTAGTTGTAGCCGCCTATGCTGGTGCGTATCAACTAAATAGTAAAATGTCATCAAGGTGTACCTACAGCCGAGGTCCACCGAGGTTGGTGAACTTTTTAGTTCCCGTAATAATGGTTTGCTTGAGTCGGCAGAAAGATATTGCCATAATATGACTGACTGCTAGTAAAAGAAGATGTATGGTAAACAAAACAGGAAAACAGTGGCGTACTGAATAAAAATCGCAAATGACAATCTGTTTTTAACGCTGTCACCAGCATGTTTCCAATAGGAAAGGAATTTCTAGGGTTAGAGTGAAACCTTTTCTTGATAGCCATTGAAAAACGATTTATTTAGGTAGATATATAAAGGGGTTTTGATAGATATTAAACACACTAACAACAATGTGAAGATAATTTGCACAATACCAATTAAAAGATTAATTGTATATGGTGTGCAAGAAATTCCTGTAAAAATCATGCATAAAGAATGTGTTCTATCCCTTTCTGGGAAGCAAACTACAGAAATTTTTACTGTAAAAGAGCATCTAGCGAGGAGGACCTAGAGATAGCTTTAAATAAAATGGAAGCCGTATTGACACAACAAAGTTTAATATGAAAATTGTTTACGAAAAGTCACCGATTTTCTCTGTTTGAGGAGTCGGATGGCTCACGAAGAAATAATAGGCTAGAAATACGAACAAAGAATAGCATTTACAAGTTCCTTAACTATACATCATTTTCGTTCATGGAATTCTTAACAAAAAGCGTATGTAACTCATGTAATGAATGAATGAATGAACATATTATTGAGGTAGCCGATGAAATTTGCTACACATTCATAAACAAAGTCATGCCGCATTAGCAAACAAGAGAGTGTTTGCAACACAAACGCGTGATAACAGTTAATTGCTTATTGTTTATTGTGATTTTAACCATTCGATATTCGCAAAGCGTAGATAAAGCGCTAAATGACGTATTTGAAATCGACNCTATGGAAGTCAATAAAAAATAGGCGAGATAGGTTGGTAGGACACCTTCTCAGGCATGAAGGTCTAGTCAGAGACATATTAGTGGCAGAAACAGGAGTTAGGAGGGGTAGAGGTAGACCTAGCAAAGTTAGTCTAGATCTTGCAGTTTGTCTTTATACTAAACCAAGACTAAATGAAAAATTTGAACTATTTGAAGCAACTATAAAGTATTCATTTCTTGGAACAATACGTTTATTTGAATTTGAAATTTTCATTTTGATTTAGTAGTTTTAGTACTAAACCTACAAGAATGTCCTGTTGATAACAATATCAAAGATAATAATCCATGAAGTAATAGCTTTAAATAAAATGGAAGCCGTATTGACACAACAAAGTTTAATATGAAAATTGTTTACGAAAAGTCACCGATTTTCTCTGTTTGAGGAGTCGGATGGCTCACGAAGAAATAATAGGCTAGAAATACGAACAAAGAATAGCATTTACAAGTTCCTTAACTATACATCATTTTCGTTCATGGAATTCTTAACAAAAAGCGTATGTAACTCATGTAATGAATGAATGAATGAACATATTATTGAGGTAGCCGATGAAATTTGCTACACATTCATAAACAAAGTCATGCCGCATTAGCAAACAAGAGAGTGTTTGCAACACAAACTCGTGATAACAGTTAATTGCTTATTGTTTATTGTGATTTTAACCATTCGATATTCGCAAAGCGTAGATAAAGCGCTAAATGACGTATTTGAAATCGACAGTTTAAAACCCATTTCTATTTTCCGATTTGGATAAGTATTATTGTCACTAGAACATTGAGAAATCTAATTAGCAATAAGAAATAATAGCTTGATGGTGTTAACATACGTTTAGTTTTTTAAAAAACGAATGGTTACAACATATATTACCGCTGCTTTTGTTTGAATGGATCGGTCTTGATCCTGATTAGGGAAATACCAAATCTTTTGTTACAATTTCCATAGCTTTTAGCGAAAAGGTGATTTGCCATCTTGCAGGCTTTTAGGGAGTGAAAACTGTGTGTTTATAAACATTTGTTTTCATTTCAGTCGTCTCTTTGAAAATTTGTTTCATTGGTTAATTATTGATACAATTTTTGAATGGAACTTGGTGATTGGTTTGGATCGCTCTTAGAGGGTGGTATTTCATGAAATTTGAAACGCACGTCAGAATAAAGACAATAGACACGAAACTATAGAGTAGACACAACTAATTTTTAGGCGCCCCTCACGAAAATCTCCTTGCACCCCTTCTAACAATAAAAAATGTATTAAAAATTGTATAAAGTCGTTTATCATTTTCATTAAGGGTCTTGAGGGTAACCTTGGCTTTGGTGGTGCGCCCCTCCGGAAGCGGAACTTGCGGTGACGTCATTTACACCACTGCAAGTGATTACTAATCAGTAGGATGGAGTCAAAATGGCTAACATTATTAAAATCGAAGAATATTAATTTACACTTAGATCTAGGTGTATTAAAACTAGAAAACAAGGAAAATCCAGTCAGTTGATCTATAAAAAATCAGGACTTGGATTACATATTGTAATGTTCGTGGGTTTAACAAAATTATTTCTAAGACTGATATGGACAAAACAATTTATTTACACTAATTATTAAAGAACTTAAAAACACTATTAAATTATTACTACTTAGGTTATGAATTATTCTATCATTGTCAATTTATTTCTCGATTCACTTCTGCAACGGTCAATTTATTTCTACTCTTTTGTTTCCGTTCGGGAACCTTCTCGAACCGTCCGGAAAAGTTTCTTTTTCTTTGAACTGTTTAACTACTTTCCCAGAACGCTGGTACGACACACACGTTTACAGATACGGCGCACATGAAGAAAGGCGCCTGCGGCTAGTCGGCGAATCGATAAGCCGCTCACACACACGTATGCCCGATCGCACACAAACACGGTCGTGCTCGCTACACTATGTTAGTTATGAGTTAGCAATACATATATAAATCGATAAAATATCCGATAAGAACAAGCCAATCGATCATTTTTTTTTATCAAAATGACTTCTTATTAAAAGAAATGTTTTTTGTCGAGGAATTTTGTTTTCACGAACGCATAAACCGAAAAGTTGGATGAGGAAATAACACAAAAGAATAATGTTTTAAAGCAATAAACTAAGACATCGTTGAACTTAACGAAGTGGGTGCAGAGATTCAGAAGAAATGTCTGCTGAATCTATGTGCGTGCATGTGTATATTCTGGGATGTGAAAATCGACAACTTGCGCTCCGTTATTTGGCTATTTTTAGTAGGTTGACTTGGTGGATTACTTATACATGTATTCCACACTCGTAACTCCCCATCATGAAACTTGCTACATTAGCCGCATGCAGTAAAAGTACGGAGGAAATTTTATTATCTTCGCATCAAAGTAAAGTTCACTTATTCGTTATTTACAAAACAGAATGTTAATTAGATCCAACTGCTTAAAACAAAAAAGATACGCCCAGCAGTAATGAATTAATACACACACACACACACCTCATTAAGAGACAATTCGTAAATAACTATCACATTAGGACTTATTACCAAATACTTGTTTGTAATTTATATTGCAAAATAAATATAGGTATTGAACTACATACCATAAATTTATTACGCCAATTACTACGACTTTTCATTTGACCACCTACGCTACCCCTCCGTTCAGGCAATAACTTCATTCAATGGTTGACCGCTACAATTTGGATTGATTTATAGCGGTCTGAGGGATACTGTGCTGTTTCCGGCCAAATGAAGCTTCGAAATCTTTTCGTATCTTATAAGGGAAAAGGATAATATAGACCTTAATTTGTTATAAGTATTATTGATGAACAGGTACATGGTTCTACATAGGTAATGATAATTCTTGCAACTATCTCCTCAAAATCTGACTTTCTGGAATTAGCTGAGTATTAAAATGTCCAATGAAAGAATGGAACATTACTTCAGGCCTACCCTCAAAATCTAGGATATTGGTAAAGGTTTTCCAATAGGTGATGTACTTATTCAGGTCTAAAGACCGTCGTCATTTGGAGTTGCTTCCTAACATTTCGAGCTTCTTTAGTAGTCGTTCCATCTCCAATGCTGGATGTGGATTGAAACTTGCCACTCGTGTTAGCGAAACATTAAAAAAAATTTCAACTGATGACGACCTTTAGACCCGCATTGGGTCTGCATCAGTTCAGTACTTATATTATTGCCATAGTTAAAATAACCATCTAGGTATAATGGTTCCTATCCGTCCTTAGGATAAATATAGTTAATGCAATGTGTCCAGAAGGAGTAGGGCGTATTTGTATCTGCACTGTCCTTGTGTAACGGTGCGGTTTGAAGGGGTGCGGTAGGGATAGGTTATTTCACTACTTTTTGGAGATTTAACAACCATGGAAGTGTATCCGGGAGACCATCGTGCTTTTTGCGTACGCGCCTATTATCGCAATGGTGATCCGATGATCATAGCTCAAAGATTATATCGGGCAAAATTCAATGTACGCAATGCACCGAAGGACGACACTATCAGAAAATGGATTCGAATGTTCGAAAATACTGGTTCGACTGCAAAAATTCACAATCCAGGTTGCCCGTGCTCTGTTCGAACCCAACAAACGATTGAAAAAATGAGAGTGTCAGTTCGTGAAAATCCGTCTCAATCAGATCGTAAACGCAGTCAAGAAATAGACAATAAAAAATCGTCGTTACAGAAGATTCTGAAGCAGGATTTACATCTTACAGCCTACGAAATTCAGTTAGTTCAAAAAGTGAACTTTACCGATTATCCTCTCCGACTGAATTTTGCAAATGAAATGCTTCATCTCTTTCCAACGTTTGAAAACATTCTGTTTAGTGACGAAGCGAACTTTCACTTAAATGGTCTCGTAAACAAGCAGAACTGTCGCTACTGGGCCAAAGAAAATCCAAGACATAAATAAACAACCACTACATAGTCAGGTGAAGGCATCATTGGACCTTCTTTTCTTGAAGATCGGCGAGGGTGAACGCTTCCGGTAAACAGTGACCGGTATTGTAACATGTTAAGAAACTTTTTAGTTCCACAACGGCAAGAGTTTGGTGGTTTTAATGTGGAATTTGATTTGAACAAGCAAGGGGTCACTTGCCACAGCTCAAACCAATCGCTTACGGTTGTCAATTAGTTTTTGCTGGAAAAAGTGAACTCTCGCCGAGGCACCATCAACTGGCCTCCTAGAAGCCCTGATCTCACACCCCCTGATTACTTATTATAAGGATACCTTAAAGAGAAGGTGTATCCAAGCAAACCACGACTTCTACTATAATTAAAGGACAATATCCACACCCAAATGGCAACTGTTTCCAGAGAGATGTATCAACATTTGGACAACATCATCTTAATTTTCCAAAACTTAGCAAAAAAGATTTTTTTTCCTGACTGTTTTTTATTGAATTTACAACCCCCCTCCCCTACCCTTTCGGACACCCTGTAAAGTATAGTCTTATTGTAATAATTGTCCTCTCTCAGTTCCGTCAGTTGACCAGAACGTTTCTTGGTCCAAACGGCACACTGGGCCAAGAGTGCATGCAAAAAAGGTATTATTGTTATTATTCTCGACCACGTGTGTAAGGTTTACGACCGTATGGTTGTTGCGGATCATATGCTGGGCCTTAATTAGAGTGTGCAGAGAGCGTTTCAAAAAATAAAAACCACACCAAACCGTTCTCACTTTGCCGTATCCGAAGCAAAGAAACAAAAGAACAAAGAACGATGCGTTTCATTCTTGCGTGATGGGATACATTTCTCTTTGCATGAAGAGATAACGTTTTGCGAGTGTTTTATGAATGTAGACCATTAAGGGATGAGTATTAGGAGGTGCAACCTTTCCAAGGAGAGCACCATGGAATGCAATATTGGGACCTTTACCTACCGAAGAAGATACGGATTCAAATAAAATCTATAGGATGAAGATGGACCATAATTAAATTGCAACAAGAATGAGTTTACTGAACATAAATAACCATCAAATCCAAAGGCGAGAGTCCGAAATTGTTTCTAGAAGAACGTACCCAGCAAGTGCTTTCTAATAAGGGTAAATTGTAGATATTATGGATAGGGGATGAACAATAAGAAAAATCTGACGTTTAGAATGATTAACCCAAGGAAGTGAATGTCAATCAGTGCCTAAAGGGTAAATAGTAAATGCGAATTAAATAAAACCAGAATGTTTTAGAAGAACAATAGGGAAGAGCTATCTAAAGATGAATTAGCACATAATTTAACGACTGGAATGGCGAATCAAAGAAAACGATTACCTTTAAGTACTTTCAGGAGCTCGAGGTGAACGTTCGTTATGGGGAACTTTATTATGTTTCATTCCCATCAGTCGACGCAGGTGGGCGGGCGGGCCTCTCGACGGCCTATACTGCAATGCAAAGTGGTGAGTAGAAGAGAAGACCTTCTTCGGCATCCCTCAGGCATTGTAGAAATGGGTCGGTGGTGATGGTTAGATGGGGCTAACGAGATCAAAACAGTGGAGGAGTGAATGACTAACAATTGTTTGCACAATCTAAAGGAATCGCGGAATCACAGAAAAACCAATGATCAAGACCAGGATGGATCACCAGAAATGCTCAGTTAACTGTAGTGAATGTTTTCATAACCACCCGCAGTAGAAGATCGAAACCTTGTAGAAGTAGAACTTGAAAACAGTTTCTTTCAAAGGACAAATAAATAAAGACCAAAGCGCGGAATTATTAGTCCAGACTCCAGACATTGAATCTCCAACCGCCTTGAATTTCAATACATAGACATGTGTTGATTGTTGCGGGTGTGTTGCTGGCCTAGATTTTCCTAAGGAACACTTAAACCCTCTTCGATAAAAATTAATTTTTATCGAAGAGGGTTAAGTGTTCCTTAGGAAAAAATCTAGGCCAGCAACACACCCGCGTCAATCAACATGGTCCTTCGAGCCGGATATAGCGGATAACAATAAAGGGTCATTTATTTCCTATCAAAGTGTAATATTCGAAGTTCATCCTATCCATCGGGAACGAGCAGATCAGTTTCACCAACATCATTTGATTCATCCAGATCTACCAGAAATCGCTCATAGGACTCACCATCAACACCGTTAAAGTCAACTTCTGCACGAAATCGCAATACTCAGTAAGTCTCGCATGTTTTGTTTACGTAATCACCAATCCTAGTTGTTTTGATATTGTTTCCTTTGTTACGTTGCTTCTATTTCATTTATCGTNTTTTTTTGGTGTTAGTTTAAGTGTATGTAAGTCGTTTACTGCTCGTACTGCTCCAAGAATACCACAGATAGAAATTATTCGGCCGTTATATCTAAAAAAATAGACTTCGCTAAATTAATTTTTATCGAAGAGGGTTAAGTGTTCCTTAGGAAAAAATCTAGGCCAGCAACACACCCGCATCAATCAACAACATGCAAGAGTGAAACGGATAACTTCAATTACCGATTGCGACGTAGAATAGCAGCTCAAGAGTCGACTTTTCAGGCAATAATAATACGTACCATTATAAGCCACCAAAACCAAAAAGGAGACGAAGTTTTATTTTCGCTCCTATTTCCCGCGATCAAACGCGTTCATCATTGCAACTGCGCTCGACTGCTATTATAATAGGTACTGTAATGTAAGCAGCAGTGGAGTAGCGAGCGAGAGCATTTTTGTCATGGCCTACTTGCCATCGACGTTGGTTGCTAACAAAACTAATTAGAACCGTCGAAGAGCAATATCAAGAGAGACCGTACGTAGTAGTCGTCGCGTCGTTATCGTCAGGGATACGATTATTAGCAACGCGGATCAGATGAGAAAGGAAGAGCGGCGACGGGGAAGAGAGAAGGAAGAGGCTAGCAGCCACGGCGCTCTCCGCCGCTCGTTCGTGAATTTTCGAATAATAATAAAACGCCTAGGCTGGCAAAGGGAGAACGTAGAACGGCGTAGAAGTAGCGGCTTCAGCGACAGCGGAACGGTAGAGAAGCGCTTTACTCGGAATGGGCTGGCGCATTAGCACCTCGTTTTGGAGCTTGCAACACAACATGAGAATGCCAACACATTTACACATTTATGGATGTAATAACTACGATATAATATGCTGTAAGTAGTAACAGTAATGTGCCAACATGCTTTTCTGCAACGTTTTATAAAAATACAAAAGTTTTACTTCTAACAAAATAACCTTAACAATCGCAATCTTGCGATGTTTGGAAGCTATTAAAAAAAAACTTTTTGGTTTTTCGTTCCTGCTGGTGGGCGGGTAGCCCCTTCGGACTACGCGAGAAGGTAGGGCGGAAGGCCCTCTTCTGCCTCCTTTCAGGAATTGTGGGAATGGGTGGGTGGTGGTTCGGGTGAGAGACATGAGATGGATGAAATGAAGATAGAAGAGAATGAAAGATTATCTGTGGAATATTACTGCCCCAGTATTTGCCTAAGCTCTCCAAGGAAATCACAGAAAAACTTGGACCAAGGCAGAAGGATCTAGAATCTAACCGGCGTCCTCCCGAATAATAAACAATGGACTAAACCTCTTGGTCATGCCGTTCGGTCAAAGCGAAGATTGCAAAATGGTATTTAATGTCATCAGAAATCAACCACCGAAGTTGCCTCATAAACTTATGGTACTGATGTGTTTAAGACAAACTGACCGGAATTGATGAGTGACAAAAGGCTCTCTGATATTTCTTTGACATGACCAAATACCATCAACATTTTTGGCTGAAATGCTTGAGTTGAAGATAGGAGATACATCTTATCCGTCCTTATCCGTCACGTCGATAGATTTTCCAATTTTAATGACCCTGTAGGAAGCGCACGCGTTTTATCCATTTGATGACAGCTAAACTACCGAACATAACAAGAGACGGACGCAGGACAGGTACATATTATGACAGTGTTGCGCACGCCATACTAGAAACAAAATAATAAACAATTGGGCGCACGACAATGTAAACAAAAGAAAGACAGTAGGTGATGATTTCGTACGTGAAGGCATTACCTACCATTACACACACTCAGAATATAAGTAATACACCCAGTGAACAGTTTTTTGTATTTATGTATCTCCACGTCGTCTACGAGTCGTCCTTATCGGAGTAGTAGTTGACGTTGTTGTCATGGAGAGTTCGGAACGCTAACAAGACACGGCCAACTATACGCGCACCGTGGGGAGATCGAAAAGAAGACAACGAAAGCACATCGATTGCGACTTGTCGTATTTGTATTCGATATATTATAAGTTCTAATCTTATGCTAATATTAATGCGCTGTTGTTATTATTGCTAGATAGTAGGCCATATTCAGCAGCCGCCTTCCTACAAAAGCGATAAGCGATAGACCCGTCGCGCCATAACCGGTAGATAGAAGGAGAGGGTTGCAGTTGTTGATGTGGTGAGTCGGCAGCGGCACTGACAGCCAGCTGTCAGTTGTTATTTTAAATAAATCGGACGTAAGTACTTATGTACGAGGATACGTGCGACCTTGTGTTCCGCGAGTCATTTTATTGTTGCACGCTCGTTTGTCGGAATTTGACGCGGCAGTTTGCGCGAACCAGTCGCTTTTTTTCGCGCGCGACACGAAACGACCAACGAATGGGTGGAAGTGATTAATAAACGTACTTCAAGAACGAAATGAGCGCAACTTTTTTGCGCCAATCGCCGTCTAAAGATGCGCACGTGTACGTTTAATAAAAACACACGCTCTTTAAAAACTACACACTTACAAGCGCTTCCGTGAGGAACAGAGAAGTTCTTAAAGTCTAATCAGCCCCTTTTAGTGATATTTGCAATAACACAGAGAAAGTCCACGTATTCTGTAGGTCGTGGTGATCTACGGTTCACTTAGAAGTGTTGAAAGCATTGCAGAGGATCAATTAGTAATTCCATTGGTATTTCTTAAAGTCTAAACAGCCCCCTTTAATGATATTTGCAATAACACAGAGAAAGTCCACGAAAGAAAGTAGTTCGTGGTTATCTACAGTTCATTTAGAAGTGTTGAAAGTAACACCGTCACATGAAATAGCCCAGAAGTTGAAGAATGAGGAGGTATTACGAAAAGTAGGAGAACAGAAGGCGCTATGGAAGTTACTGGGACACCGTCACAGACTTGAAGGGCTAATTGGGGTCATATTGGAAGCAGAAACAGTAGTTATGATGGGCTGAGGCAGATACATTGCTCCAATTTTTCGAAAAATGCGAAAAGTGACTCAAGACAGGAAGAAATGGACTGCGTGTAGGTACAACTAGTCTTCGAGTTGAAGACCATACGGTCTTTACATATTTCATCTTGGGAGACGTTAGGACGTTAAGAAAAAGGGGTCCAAAGAAAAATGACAAATAACACAGCATTTGTTATTAGTTTGCGATTGCTCAATTTCAACATCTACGTTCTTAACTTCTGCTGAATGGTGTGATGGATTCCTCTGCATTTCCTCCGTGTGTATCATGTTTAAGTTAAACTCACTGGTGAATCTCAACATCTACATTCTTAGCTTCGGCTGGGTGGTGTTCTAGATGACCCTGGTCTTCCTGCTTTTGTACCATGCTTACGTTAATCATTGTTCAATCTTAACATCTACGTTCTTAACTTCTGCTGAGTGGTGTGATGGATCCTTCTGTCTTTTCTCCTTATGTATCACGTCTAGGTTAAACTCATTGCTCAATCTCAACATCTACATTCTTAATTTCGGCTGGGTAATGTATCTCTCTCTCGCAAAACTGGAATGCTTACTAATTGAGATCCTCTTCGTGGTCTGTAATTGACGCTAAAGGTCTTGAAAAGGACTGGATGAATCGTAACCAGCAACAATGCCAAGAGCTTTCTATCTAATTTATGCTTTTAAATAAAGCAGGCACTACTGTAATCAGTTCACTTGTTCTGGAATTACAATAACACTGTATGAAGATTTGTGACTGTATTACATTGACGACCTTATGCTTATCTTTAGTGATGTTTGATAAGCATCCATGTCCCGTATCGAGTAACAGGACCTCATAATAAAAAACCCATGTGTGAAAAATGATAATAAGAGCATGCGCCTAGTTAGAAGAAATTTGGACAGCGTGCGTGCCGCTTTCTGATTTTTCCTTTTCAAGTTTATTGAACTGCCACTGTTATTATAATAAACCAGATATTATGCATGTATTTAGCAGTGTCACGTGGCCGTAGGCAAGATCTATCTGCAAAGCGCGCGCAATTGATTACGCGGAAAACGAAAAACGACCTTGACGGGCTATATTTAAACTTTTTACTGCTGCGAATTTCTATTATGTTGTTGTCACTACATGTATATCTACTGCTTGCCATTTTAATGCTAAGTTTCACCTAGCACTCACTGTATGACATAGGTAAATGCACTAGGAGAGTGAACGAACTCGTTCAAAAATTCAGTCGCAATTATGTCCCATGTAACTCAAAAAGGACTGGGAATTGTAAAATCAGTGACATTTGTTCAAGATCGTCCACAATATGACCCAAACAGTATCTACCAATAAGTTCCCCAACTCACAAAACTCACTTCTCATTCTAAGTCATATTTTGTGCTACTCTCAAAACGTAGCCGATAGGTGAATTTAGGTATATTACCCTAATTAGATATATGTATGTCAGTACATGTCCAGACTTGTGTCTGTGATGGTCAAACAAAGTCAAATTTATCTTTTTTCTTACAAGCGGCCACACGCGTCGAAAAAAGTTACGATGATATGAAACCTTCTAAAAATAAAAATGATGGGATAATTATGATAATGATCAAGGTTTTTTGTCTGTACAAACACTTCAGCAAACAGACGTTTGGAAGGTCCCCTCTCACGGCCGCCAGATAAATAATTCAGGTCTCAACAAAAATTTAACACCACTTTGTTATGTTGTTTAACCTTTGACCACTGTCAAACACTAAGGAAAATCACCTACTTATATGCATAGATATTACCAATAAAACACGGCCTTGTTTTTAGTGTGTATTGAACTTTTTCCGAGTACCAAAGTGTAAAACTATTGAAATTAAAACGTGTTCACTCACCCTTTGCCACTTGAAGGTGTACGCAACATCCATTAGACTGAAATACTGGGGTAAAACTTCGCCATTGTAGATAATGTCAACCTGTAAAAGTGCAAACAATATATCAGTACGCGGATAATCATTATTTTTACGGTAGGTAGGTACTTTCCTTCATTAGAAAAACAATCATGTTAAATCTTGTGAAACCGTATTAGACCCAGTATGCAAATCTCTAAGAAGAACTGATGTTGTTCTGATTAAGGTCTAAAGGCTGTCGTCGGTTGTAGTCAATTCCTAACGTCTCGCAATCACGAGTGGCGAGTTTCTTCAGAGGTCCAGATCTCCAATGCTGGATGTGGATGTTCGTGGAATGTTAGGAATCAACTACAACTGACGACAGCCTTTAAACGCGAATCTGGCATTAGTTTATCTCCTGACCATGAAAAACCTTTACCAAGATCTACACTCCCGATATAAAAATGTTCAGTCTCTCAGAGTCTCTGAAAGCGAGACTCGAGTCTCTCTGGTGTCGCTGAGAGAAACTGTCGAGAGACTGAACGAGATCCTCATTTCGTATCCAGTCTCTGAACGAGAGACTCGAATCTCTGAATTAACAATTTTATCGTTCGAGCCTCTCATACAGAGACTGCGAGAGATCCATAAAAACACCTAGGCAATAACTGGGAGACTGTAAAAAACTGAGAGAGACGCTGAAAGACTCTGAGAGACTGGAGAGAGACTGAAAATTGTTTAGGACTTTTAGTAAACCTAATCTTTGGAAAGTGCCTATTAATTAGATGGTACTAACCTTATGCTCTAAACTGAGTGCATATTTCATCCTCACGAATTTCTGGAGAATGGACATGGTTACAGCCGCCGGGCATTGCAAATATCTCTTGTCTTTCCTCCCGTCTTTGTCACTTTCACCCGCATCACTTTTAGTACAACCGTCCTCAATTTTTGGCACAATATCTATAACGGTCTTTGCCTTCTGACTGTCTTCCACGCCGGAACACTCAACAACCTCACCGTCTTCGTTACCCGTTTTTAAACCGTTCGTACAACCGTCACTCACAATCAATTTATTAATCACATTTGGTTCGGTTACACTTTGAACACTACCACTAGGGCTAGTTCTGCTCTGCGTCGGGGCGTCTTCGCGGTTCGCGTTTTGATCCAAATGGGGTTGGTAATATTCCACGGAGAGCGATATTGAGTCATCCGGGCTGAAGTACTGGAACTGGTCGTCCACGTTGGTAGTCATCTATATGTTGAAAGAAAGAGAGAAAGAGAAGATGAAGATGACGATTATGAAGAAATATTGTGGATGAGTGGAATATTTATTGACAGTATGAAGATTGATGCAAAGAGAAAAGGGACAATAAACACGTACTAGGGTTCCTTGGTCAGACGTTTATTTGGTCAAGAAATACGCATTCTGTTATTTCTACCTGCTGAATATAGGAAAGAGTATTCAGAGAGAGCGGCAGTCTTTGGCGTGTCACAGTGCACCTATGCATTTATTTATTACTTACCCATTCTTCGTGTTCTTGACTGAGATCGCCAATCACGCTGTCTTCGCTACACGAACTGCTGGCTCGGATGGCCGTGCTGCGGTAGAAGTCGTCTCTCCGCTGAACCTCTTTGCTGTACAATCCAGGAACCAATTTGTACACCAGCGACTGCATTATGGGATCGGGCCTTGCAAGGAATTCGAGGTTCGTAAGCAAAATGCATAATTCAATGTACTACGCGATACGCACGAACGCGAAATTTTAAAATGCCATCATCGAGGAGGACACGACAAAAAGGAAGAAATGTAACGATTCATAATTACGTATGTTTTTTGGATAATCAAATTGATAAATTATAATTTTGTGGAAGATTGAAATGTTTTGCGTTTGAAAAAAAATTCAGGAATATGTAATTTAAAGAAAAATAGCGGCATACCTGAAGCAAGGGAAGTTCTTCTTTTTGTAGACGGTGTTGCACATGGGACAACCCATCTTTGAGTTCTCGAAGTAGCGTAAAATGCACGCCCTACAAACTAAAGAAATAAAGAAAACTGTACAATTAATCAGCAACAAGCCTTTCAACAAAAGTCATCTAAGAAACTTCTGTATCTTTCAACAACTTTTACGGATTTCGGGAAAAAGCAAGATCTTATACGTCAAGGGTTAAAACACGAACAATACGATCATACCAACAAGCACTTTAAAAAGATCTAAAAGGGGTAGTTAGGCATATTAGAAGTAGAAACAGAAGCTAAAAGGGTCAGAAATAGACTTAGATTAGATTACAGTTCACAAATTTTTAGGGAATTCAAATATTGGGTCAGGGTGGAAAAAAGTGGAAGTATGTGTCCAGCTAATCCTAGGACTGACGATGGTGATACACATACTAGAGTGAAAAGCAGATGATAACAAGGGTCTGTACAAAAACATTTTTTTTTTATATGCATTAGATGCAAGATTAGATAATTGATTAATGTCAAACTTACAAACATGAAGACAATCTACCAAGGTGGTGGCTTCTATGAGGTATCCATTACACAAATTGCACGTGATATAGGGGTTGAGGTCTTTAACGTAGATTTTCCGCTGAGGGACAGTCTGACTATGAGTCATATTGGCCATTTTGTCTTATCTGAAACAAAACACAATACAATTGTCGTTATTACGAATTCAAAGAATACGTAAACTGATTACTTTATCACAAAACATTTAAAAGCGTTTAAAAAACACGTGTAATAAATCAAAAAACCGGCGATATCGAGTACATAAAAACACCTATTATGAACTGGTGTTTCGATTGATAAACAATACCTTTATTTAATGTATTTTTTTTTTGTTGTTGCTAATTAACGACTATACAAAGACTGTAATACTGTTTATAATGGTAGGCGTTCGGCTGTTCCAATAGGTAGTAGATAAATAAAAGCGAGTCAGTTGTTACCTTGCAAAAAGTTTTTATCTGATATTAAGATAAAATAAATTGCTTCATCATCAAAGGTCGGCATCATCCTTTAAAACATACGTCGTGCTACAGAAAAGCACCTTCAATTGTCTTTGATATAAATAACAAAGAAAAATTGTTTAGTTAGTTTAAGATAGTTGTCAGAGAAGCAACTGATATGCCAACAAGGAATTGTGTAATTCCTATGTTCGTTGAAGGTTTTACCTTACCTGTATATACCTGCCATCGTAAAAAACACTGCATCCAATTTCTTATCATTATCAACAATGCCATCGCAATAAAAATACTCAGGTGCCAAACAGTAACAACTTTTGTTATCATCATTTTTATTATGTAACGAATCCAATTACATGTGTGTGTACAGATTAAACAGTTAATTACTTAAGTAGGTACATTAATTAATTTATAATGTTGTAGGTACCTCGCGGACAAGGAATAGTTGAAAATAATCGATTATTAATTACTTCTACATATGTTTAATTACGTGTGTATTTTAATTGCGTTTCGGCGAAGGCCATAAAAATGTCGAGATAGAAGACAATAAAATTTGACGAGGTTTTTCGCGAATTTGTGAATTACCTACGAGTTTGCGATCACTTATTTATTAAACTAACAACCTGGCGCCCTAAAACAGCCCTTACTGCCTTCGGAGCGCTCCCTTTTCTCCCCTACAACCCCTCCGATCGATATTTGACGTTTACCCTGAGCGTCCGTGCTCTTGATGTAATATAGACGCCACGCCGTGTCGTCGGCGTCGTCCCGACGCGGATGCGCCTCATCACACACCAAGTAAGTACGCAGTGATATAACAGAACATTGCGACGTCCTACAACCCTCTGGACGCCTGATAATCAACCCTATTCGATGGTTTCTTAAATACCTTTCAATAAATACAAGATCCATTATTGTTTATATTATTAGGTATTAATAAAAATATGTTCAATACACATAAAGTGTTGCAAGTTAATTCTGATGCGGAATTTTTTTGAAGAAAAGTATGAAATTCGTTAAAACAATTGTAAGCCAATAAATTTCATAGTTAAAATACGTTTTGTATTATACAATAAAATCAATTTGTTCAACTCATGTGTAAGTACCTAACTGTGTATCGAAATGAATGTTTTGTTTCAACTTTTAAGTAAGTACTATTATCTAATATTTACCCGACGTTTTTGCTACATGCAAAATTATTTTGTCATATTTTGTAACAGGTACTTAATAAACAATTAAAATTTTACAATTCAACCACAACGGTTTCCTGTACGTGACAATTAGTGTATGTAATAACATTGTCACTTATGTAATCAAAAGTTTGTGAAAATTCAATGTTAGCCCTTCTAGTTATATAGAAGCCACACCAACCCCCGTGCTAACAAAATGGAGTTGCACCCAACAACTCATGATATCCTAGTACGTAACCCTACATTCCAACCTTCGTGTGTACTTTAAGGGATGGTTTTTTTATAGTGAATCAATTTGTTTATCTTCCAGAAAGTTAAAAACATTGTTACGTAAACATGAATTAATTATTTAACGATTATTGTTTACAGTAGGGTACCTATATACTGTTATTTATTTGAAGGTTAATAATTATTACGAAACATTTCAATTATTATATTAATGGTTTATTTGCGGATAACTTTTGTTTCCACCGACTTCGACCTCAAATATGTACGTAAACGGTTTTTGTTTTAAAACCGATTAGAAAAAAACAATTTTAGAAATAAACAATTAATTTTATTGTTCATAACCAATTTTATTAGTTTAACTTTCTCCTATTAAACAATTATTAACAACACTAGGGCATTAAAAAAATACATGTAGGTATAAAAATTACGGTAACAATTGTTTATTTATAAAAAATTAACATTAACGTATTATTTAGAACACTATCGTTTTGTTCAATGAATTTATTAGATGTGTAAGAGCCTTACAAATAATCAACAATAATTATGGAATAACTATTATTACACGTAACAACAATAAAAAGAACATGGTAGGTACTTACCTAACTCGCATTCTGTTAAACAATAATTAAATCTATGCTTACTTTCTCGTATCTTGATACAATTTAAATTCAAATAGCGAACAGTACAATTTCAAATGTATATTTATTTAGACATTATTTAGCTAAAACCTAAAAAACAATTGTCAAACAATAGGTAAAATCATCCTTTAGTATTATTTGAAAACGCATGACATTCTCGATATTCTTCTGCGTCTATTTTCAAACCTTGGTCTCATTTAAAATTAACGAATTTGTTCATTCCCTAAAATAGTATAGTTGTCGGTATATGTCGTCACAAAGAGCAACAACCCTCATCAGATTCGTCTAAGTCCTTCACCCCCATCCGAAGTATCCTACCTGAGCCAACATCCCCTTTTATCGTTCACAGGCAATAATAATAATAATAATAAACGAGAAACCACCCTGTTTGCAACAATAATACAAAATAAGCCCCAGAACGTTGAAGGGACGACGTAGACAGATTTGCTTGCGTCCTTTTCAACCCCCGAAATAAGAAAAAAAATGTTGCTACCGTAAGCCACGTGGTTTTGAAGGGTGGAAGTAGCAGGGTAGCATGAGACTGTAAGAGGTGGGCGGCCCTAACTCTCCCCAAACCACCCTGTGACGCGACGTGGTAGTAGAAGCGTTAGCTTGCACGCGACAGCTACGGCAGCGGCAGCGGCTCCGTTTTATCCTTGCTCTCGTCGTAGCCTTGCGATTAGCTAAGGGAAATATCGACCAATGGGGTGGTGTGTTGTTGTCGAAACGGTCGAGCGGCAACGAGGGAAGCTGATACTCACCCTAGAAAGGTCGAGACCCTTTTGTTATCCGAGTTTATTTTACAATAACTTACCTTGTTTTACAATCGGTTTAATACTTTTTTTATGGCAGTATTTAGCATCTAGCAGAGAGGATTTAGAGATAATTTTAAATAAAATGGAAGGCGGTATTGACAAAAAAGTATTGCATAAAAATAAAACAAAAATATTGGTATGCAAGAGACGAAAAAGTAAGGAAAGAAAGAGACGAAAAAATCGAAGAAGTGGCTGATTTTCGGTATCTAGGAAGTCAGATAACTGAGATAATGTCTGGACACGACTCTGTGCGTGTGCAAAACATGAACATGGGGGCAGCGGAAAAGAAAAGATTAGAAGAGTTCGAAATGTTGTGTTACAAGCGATTGATAACAATATCGTGTATAGAGAAGGTTAGAAACGAGGAGGTATCACAAAGAGTAGGAGAACAGAGGGCAGTATGGAAGCCAATAAGAAATAGGCGAGATAGGTTGATAAGACACCTTCTCAGGAATTAGCCCTTCATTAGAGACTTATACTGGAAGCAGATACAGGAATTAATAGTAGAGATAGACTTAGATTAGATTGCTGTTCACAAATAGTTAAGGATACTTTAGTTCTAAGGAAATGCGAAGATTAGCTCATGATATCAAAGAGTGGAGGTGCGTGTCCAACCAGTCTTTCTTAGGACTGATATGTTAATACTTTTTATGCTTAGATATGGGTACTTTTGCAGTTTGAAGTGTAACAGAATTTTTGTATCAATAAACGCAGGGTGATGAAATTATTCTGATCTTTCTTTAAAAAAATCATTTTTTTAGTTTACCTGTAGTTTTAACATTATCTACCCAGATACATCACTTATTAGCTGCTAACATTTTAATAAATTATTATTTTGTTCTTAAATATAGATACTTTTATTCTAGCTAAAGGAACAAATAACAGAAATTTACATTATAACGTCTTGCCCTTTACGAATTAACTCCTCAAGAAGTAGGTAACTCTGTCCTTACATAAAAATAAATCATCTTTCTATGAACCTTACATGTATACGTTAATGCTACAATATAATAAGAATTTATCAAGAAAAATTTACGAATTAACTAACTCTGTATCTTTTTTATTCCACAGGAAATCGCATGCCATTTCAATTTACATTGAACACAAGTTAAGGTAAGTTACCATTTCTATTCTTAAAAATACGTTTTTATCACCCGTGATTACAAAAAAGATTTTCCTAATTATCATCAATTTATAAAAACGTATAACTATATTAGGTATTACTTATTGAGATTGAATCAAAATTTACAAAACATCAGTAACAATATCATACTAAAGTCTCATTGTGGAAACTAGATTTCCGGATTCTAACCGAATCGTCTTAACGAAAACCCCATGATGGATCATGGTGGTATCAAAAGTATTCAAATAAGTTTCGTCTCCTATTCACTAGAGACGTCTTTGGGAACTCCACGTTGTTGATGCAAGATCTTTATTTAACAACTACTTGCTCAACAGCTTAAGATGTAAAA
Source organism: Agrilus planipennis (assembly GCF_000699045.2). NCBI lineage: Eukaryota > Metazoa > Arthropoda > Insecta > Coleoptera > Buprestidae > Agrilus > Agrilus planipennis. The sequence goes on from NW_020439302.1 coordinate 3,483,688, forward strand.
CTGAACACAAAAAATGTAATTATATTTTTTAGTCAGTACATACATCCCTCTAATATTATGCTTACGTTGAAATATTTATATTGTTCGATACACGTCAAGATGGTGTACATCTTCTGAGGGATGATATTCCCAATTCTAAGGAGAGTTTTTCTCACTCTTCGTCTACATTTAAAGGCATGAGCAGCCACTGATATGGATGTTAGAACTAATAAGAAGTAAAAGATGGAAGAATTAACTACGATGAGATATGACCGAATAAAACAAACGTTTATTTGTTTTTAATAATGAAACCTGGTGTGGCATCTAAAAAGACTGAATTATAATGGTGGATTTGAATTATATCATCATCATAATGTCGTCAATCCTAGGGCGAGTTGAACACGCACCTCCACTTTTCCCTATCCTGAGCTCATTTTCGCATTTCCCTAAAACTGGACCCCACATCCTTATCTATTTATGAACAGTAATCTAAAATTACACAACAATAAGCTGGAAGAATACCTAACAGAACACTAATTGTAAAAGAAAAGACAATCCTTTGGAATAAAATAATAAAAGCAATTAAAGTCTACTCGAGAATGACTTTAAAGATTTACTGCTACCGAAAGAGACTTACTAAGATTGAATAAATATATGATTGTATTGATAGAATCAAACGTCTAATACATATTGTTCACACATGCACCCATGAAGGGAAATTTGGAAAACTGAATTTTGTTAGGTAACTGGGGAACTGATAAAGTATCAATCGGAAAAGGGGCCACCCTTCTTCCAACCCAAATTTGGTGCATATTAAACTGCATATGAAAAAGAGGGAGGTGATATTTAAGTTTTACTCCATTGCTGATGATCAAGGACGACTGATTGTCACCGATATTGTTTCGTGGATATAGAAAGTGGATCTGTATATTTAAATCAGTTCATCATCTTCATAATTAAACCACTTTGTTAGGTGTATTTTCTTTTTAACGTTTGATGTTAATTGTTAGCGAAAATTTTTATTAATCTTATATTTAATGATAACTGAGAGATGCGCTTTTCACAAGGATCAATTTACTTACCTCTATACTAACCAATTAATCCGTAATTTCTCTATTTTGTGTGTAATGCCCTTATATTCGTTATCGACCAAGTTTGTGACTTTGTCCCACATTACCTAAACTTTCAAAAATATGCCCACTTTGTACTTTAGAAGCTTCTATTGTAGATATTAATAGAGATTATCGTAGATGTTGATTCTTAAAGCATACATTAATCCTGTGTCTAGTAATGACTTTTAGGTTTTTAGAAATGAGGAGTCTATGCCTTCACAAGACCATTCAAGAGAGACCGATAAACCATTATGTGTGTATATACTTATACTGTTTGAATAAAAGAAAAGTTAATATATTTTGTGTACTGTTTTATACCATCTTTGTCCTAGTTACCAACCCAGTTTCCGACTGTATCCCGGTGCACCTTTCCAAGATATGACCTTTTTGGGTATCGCGATACCCATTGAGATTCGTACCTACAAATACGGTCGCGAGAGCGCTTTTTGGTGCAGATGGTGGATGTGATGTTTTGTCGTTGCTGATATTATTAATGCAGTTATAATAGTTGTCGTACCTGGTTGTTGTTATTAAGGTAATTATGCAGGGTCAGTGGAAGTGGGCGTTTGGAGGAGGGGCAACGTTCGCCCGCCGGTCGCTCTGGCATGACCACGCTCTGACTCTTGTTTGTGGCCGTTCTTCTTCTTGTTGTTGTTGTTGTTGACGTGGTTAATGTTGTTACGTCACCTCCGACTCTGTAATAAAAGCGGCCACCTACTACAGTGGATGGACAACCCGATGGCAAAAGTGACTAACTGATGACTGACTGAGTAACCACTGATTGATATAGATATCTAGTAACATAAAGATAAAGCGTGAGAGACTTAGAGAACAAGGAAAAGGCCCAAGGTGAAGAATTTTATTGAGGAGACTAACAAGGCGAACAACTGATAAAAATTTAGAGTAATTTATAGAGAAATGCCCATCAGATGATAAAGACCAAGGGCAAGGTGTTACATTTAAACCATGCTTAAACGCACTATGTAACTGCAGAATGACAAATCTATGTATCTAATACGATTGATTAATAACATACAACATCTTTGACGCTCTGAGACCATTCGAGATCTCTATTCTAAAAACCCAGTCGTAGTGCCAGGATATGATGGTAGTAGGTAACATATAGATATACAATGCCAGACGGTACGAGAGACTTAGAGACCAAAGGTGAAGAAGAAGAGGCCGAAGGTGAAGAATTTTATTAAGGAGGCCAACAAGGCGAACAACTGATGAAAATTTAGAGTAATTTATGGAGAAATGCTCATCAGATGACAAAGGCTAAAGGCAAGGTGTTATATTTAAATCATGTTTAAATGCGCTCTGCAACTGCTGAATGACAAAACTATGTATCTAATACGATTGATTGATAACATACAACANGCAATTATGTCCCATGTAACTCAAAAAGGACTGGGAATTGTAAAATCAGTGACATTTGTTCAAGATCGTCCACAATATGACCCAAACAGTATCTACCAATAAGTTCCCCAACTCACAAAACTCACTTCTCATTCTAAGTCATATTTTGTGCTACTCTCAAAACGTAGCCGATAGGTGAATTTAGGTATATTACCCTAATTAGATATATGTATGTCAGTACATGTCCAGACTTGTGTCTGTGATGGTCAAACAAAGTCAAATTTATCTTTTTTCTTACAAGCGGCCACACGCGTCGAAAAAAGTTACGATGATATGAAACCTTCTAAAAATAAAAATGATGGGATAATTATGATAATGATCAAGGTTTTTTGTCTGTACAAACACTTCAGCAAACAGACGTTTGGAAGGTCCCCTCTCACGGCCGCCAGATAAATAATTCAGGTCTCAACAAAAATTTAACACCACTTTGTTATGTTGTTTAACCTTTGACCACTGTCAAACACTAAGGAAAATCACCTACTTATATGCATAGATATTACCAATAAAACACGGCCTTGTTTTTAGTGTGTATTGAACTTTTTCCGAGTACCAAAGTGTAAAACTATTGAAATTAAAACGTGTTCACTCACCCTTTGCCACTTGAAGGTGTACGCAACATCCATTAGACTGAAATACTGGGGTAAAACTTCGCCATTGTAGATAATGTCAACCTGTAAAAATGGAAACAATAGACGTATCAGTACGCGGATAATCATTATTTTTACGGTAGGTAGGTACTTTCCTTCATTAGAAAAACAATCATGTTAAATCTTGTGAAACCGTATTAGACCCAGTATGCAAATCTCTAAGAAGAACTGATGTTGTTCTGATTAAGGTCTAAAGGCTGTCGTCGGTTGTAGTCAATTCCTAACGTCTCGCAATCACGAGTGGCGAGTTTCTTCAGAGGTCCAGATCTCCAATGCTGGATGTGGATGTTCGTGGAATGTTAGGAATCAACTACAACTGACGACAGCCTTTAAACGCGAATCTGGCATTAGTTTATCTCCTGACCATGAAAAACCTTTACCAAGATCTACACTCCCGATATAAAAATGTTCAGTCTCTCAGAGTCTCTGAAAGCGAGACTCGAGTCTCTCTGGTGTCGCTGAGAGAAACTGTCGAGAGACTGAACGAGATCCTCATTTCGTATCCAGTCTCTGAACGAGAGACTCGAATCTCTGAATTAACAATTTTATCGTTCGAGCCTCTCATACAGAGACTGCGAGAGATCCATAAAAACACCTAGGCAATAACTGGGAGACTGTAAAAAACTGAGAGAGACGCTGAAAGACTCTGAGAGACTGGAGAGAGACTGAAAATTGTTTAGGACTTTTAGTAAACCTAATCTTTGGAAAGTGCCTATTAATTAGATGGTACTAACCTTATGCTCTAAACTGAGTGCATATTTCATCCTCACGAATTTCTGGAGAATGGACATGGTTNACCAAGGAAAAGGCCGAAGGTGAAGAATTTTATTGATGAGATCAACAAGGCGAACATTGATGAATATTTAGAGTAATTTATGGAGAAATGCCCATCAAATGAAAAACATCAAAGAAAAAGTGTCACATTTAAATCACGTTTAAATGCACTCTGCAACTGCTGAATGACAAATCTATGTATCTAATACGATTGATTAATAACATACAACATCTTTGACGCTCTGAGACCATTCGAGATCTCTATTCTAAAAATCCATTCTTAGTACCAGGATACGGTGACTTCCCGAATACACAACCCTAACATCTACAGGGAAAGTAACAACGTACTTTATGTCTTAAGTAATAAGCAAACTGAAGATATCTTCTAAAGGCGAAACATTAAGCCTCCTGGACGAGAGACGTTAGGTGTTGTATTGTCAACTGATGTGAAGGCATGTTTAATGAATTTAGAAAGATAACGCTAGAACTATTAGATGATATCAAAAGGTAACATTAGATAAGAAGATAACAATAGACGATGTTAAACTGTACTGAAGTACATTCTCTGTTGCAATCTATTCAGTTACTAAATTTACCACACGAACTATTATAATGACTGAATTTATACTTACTGCTAAGGTGGTGGAATCTTCTTAAATATAACTGCAATAAATAATGGTAGACATTTAATAAGTATTACAAACAAATACATTCTACAGCAGTGGATAAATGAATCTTAAAAACAAGCTTAAGACTAACGTGTTTCATACAATTCCCTTCAAAGAAGAAATTTTCTAATATGGACTAGATGTATACTTACCTTCAGAACCCTAAGCTGTCTCTTACTCATTATCACTTATCACAGATACACATGTTCCTTTTGAAGAAGACAACAAGCGATTCATCCATAAGGATAAAGATAAGCCTTTGGATGATGTATCTACTCAAATCTGTTATCGATTTGGGTTGGTTGTGATTTTGCCGAATCATCCACTAACACGCTGAATACGTGTGCTGTCAATAGATACATGTTATGACAAACACGTAGGTGTCCATCGGCTCGCACGCACGCATTTGTGTACAGTGACGACCTTGTTTTACTTTGACATTATTCTATTTTATCGGGAAAGCCTTGGAACAGTGAAAATATAAAACAATTGGCCATTAATACTTGCTTCCGTTCATCACGGACGATATCATGCGATAAGGAACGACATTCATGAACAATACACGTTTAGGGAGTCACATTTAACTGTACATATACATGTGTCTAGAAATAATGCTACATAAATAAATAACGAAGAGAAGATTTACTAGCATAAGTACGGAATAAATGGAAGAAGATTAATTTGAGATTTAAAAATCCTTCTTCAACGTCATGCGTCCGAAAAGCGATTCTAAGATCATATTCTTCTTTGACTAAATGCATTCTTGCTGTAAGGCATCCAATGTTTAAACCACCTATACTAGAGATAAATGAGAAAAGGGTCATTTAGAAACCTACCATCACCCTCTCCTCTCTCTTCTGAATCATTTAGCCAAGAGAATGCTTGATTCCTCGGCTCAACTAAGTTGATACACCTATTATCAAAGGCAGGCAGAATGCAACTTCTCCAATCATTTGTTAGAAATTAAAGCATGCTCTTCAATCTTTACTACCCACTGTCATGTATGACATCCAAACAGGTTAATTGTAATGCAAGTGAAGATTATCCCAAGTGGATCATTGCATGTCATCTTCACTAACATGAGATTAAAGATTAACCATAACCACACGTTAAGGGAGTTGGAGGAAGTAGATTAATTAGAGGTACCAACTACAGGATAAGGAATGGATTATGTCGAGTGTAACTGATTGCATTTGAGATATTTCTAGCTCCATGTACTTGTATCATTTGAAGAGGAAATTCATCTCATAGTAAAAAGTGATGCCGACAAATATCAATTGATTACCTATTAGACAATTGGTAAAATGATGATTGACTAGGTTCCGACAAAAAAACTAGTGCCCACTGACTCACATTAGGATGATGTGGTAAATTGTTTATATGTCAGTATTTTTACTGTTTCGTTCTAAGGCAAAGAAAAGCCATGACCAATGTTATAACATTTAACACGTAGGTACCAAAAGTTGCTTCGAAATTCTGATGCATAGAAGCCTCGAGATAGCAAGGATACAGGGGTGAGTTCGTCCCCTGGCGATATTTTTTAACAGGCACCCCAGCCGGTAGACAGAGACGGGCTCGCATCCTGTCATGTCATCAAGAGAGAAGGCCGATTCCCTTCGGCGAACGTAAACAAGAAGGGAACGATAGGAAATAGGGACAGAACACTCGGCTCTCTCGATGCACGCTGTTCTTTTACAAAAGGAAATAAAAAGAGAAGGACGTAGTAATTTGAAAGAGACAACGCCTGCATTACAAATGAGTCCGAGAGGAAACACAATAAAGCCGGCCGCACCGGGTGGGGGGTGAGAGGGAAGGAAAGAGTTCAGGGCAGTAACGTGCACGACGAAGATGGAAAGTGGGGTCGGACTCTTCAGCACCACAAATGCCTGTCACAGAAGTATGCTTGCATAATGACAACCAAGTTTAAATACACATCAACGTTGGCTACGTTTTGTTTACAACCAGAAACGGCATGGCATGTTCAATTGGGTGATAAGAGATAAGATAAAAGCGCTTTAAGCGGTGGAGATATAGATTTAAGCGAATGACATAATTGCATTTGTCAACAGACTTCCTAAACAAACAATAAACGCGAAAGCCATTAGGATAGGAACAACTTTTAAAAACTTTCGTTTCGGTGTTAACGACGATGTAAACAAATGACAATGTTAATTAGCCTTTCGGCCCGAGCGTCATCGAATTATGTATTCAGATTCCAAGTCAATTTGGCCGGTCAAAAACACACACAGCAGGCCTTGAGAAGTATAAACAGCAAGACCAGCAGCAACGATTGTGGACGCAATGATGAGTAAAAATGATAAAACGTGTCTCGCGGCTGTCGATAACCCAAAATCCATTAGTTATACATTTCGGAATGGACGTTAATAGGCATGGATTTCGAAAGTCTACGGCTACTACTAAAAGTGCGCTATCAACCATGAACAATAAAAAGTGCAACGACACAAAAATCACGTTACCTCTGGATGCGCAGCGAACTCAGCAGCAGCACATTGCGTCAATGCCCATCCGACAACGCGGCGAGCTTCGGCCAACTGGCAACACTGTATCGCCTACATACACCGATAGTATATTGCATGTTATAAAACTGTGCACTTTGGGCACAAGTTTAGGGGCTTTCCTGTGCTCGGATCGCGACCAAATTTTCACAAGACATCATCGATTACATGCCCTGAAGGGTACCGTAATCACAACTCCATAAAATTAAGGTTTACAGAGTGAAAATCGAAATTTTCTTGTAACATACTACCTCACAAACAAATAAAGGCATACTAGCGGCTGCAGAGTTGTTCCATGGCAAGCTTCGACCCGCCTGATGTTGGCCACGCCTTTTGCCAATGATACCACGGCATTGGTATTGACGTCACTCGAACAGGTCCGAAATCCTCCGTATGCCGACGATTCTAAAAGCGTTCTTTCTGAATACATTCCATTTTGTTATGTGGCCACATGTGAGCATTTTTGTTATTTTTGGACTGGAGTTTTCAAACAATTTTAGGATCCACACTCAGCAAAGAGACTAGCTAGAAGCTCTTCTGCGATACTGAAGAGAACAAAGAGTGCATTCAACTTCCACATGGTTTATCCGATTAATTATCGCAATTACTTTTGGCTTCATCTTCTTAGCAAGTCTGTGTTCAATAAGATGTCCCAGTAATCAAGACATCATGCCATTCCTTAAGGAACTACGTGGCCTCAACTCGGCAGTTGTGATTTTTAAGCGTTAAGAGTTGAAAGAAGAACCTTCGACTTCATATAGGACTGACGACATAAAAATTGTAAATAATCCGTTCAAATAACTCCAATTCACAAATCAATCGCTCCTTCAGGCAATTGCAATCAAGCTGAATGTTCTGTAATTATCTTCCAGTGAAGTCGTTTTTCTCGACTGATAGCATGTTTTGGTAGAGATCAAGTTTGCTTAAAACAGTGGCCAAAACTGCAAACGTAGAAAGACAAACCGAGAATGGTTTGGAAATTGCGATAGATGATGACGCTCCTCAGTAGTGAAAAATGAAAATCAGAAAGAATGAATTCTAAAGAACGCATGCATGAAGGCGCTGTATCTAATTAGTGTCTATATATCTACAGATATTAATTAATTAAACCGAAAGTTTAATATAATGTTCTTTGTAAGTATATCTTTAATTTCATCGAAGGAATAACGAATTCCTTCCAATTCTTATCAGCCTGATGGGGATATCCAGTGTCACGAACAGAGGAGTCGGGCAGCACAAATCAATTTCTCCTTCGTCCTGTCAATTGCACCGGTTACATCGAGTTCGACTTTTGCTCTATTGGAAATGGCAAGTCTTCGATGAGTTATATACATCGAGTTTACGAGATACTGAAAATTTTTTGTTAGATATCCCAAACAGAAAGGATATTTAACACTCCTGATTCGGACATCCACGCAGAATATTGTTCAATTTTCTTCGAGAAATGTTTACATCATTTGTGTTTAAACCTTCTACAAAACATCTACCTATTAAAGATAATTCAAAGAAGGAATCCGAGAAGAGAGAAACAGTAAAGGATCAAGGAGAATAAAAATAAAACTGTTACATAAAAAATCTGTACAGAGTGTCTATCTTGATATCAAGCGTTTAACGTTTCGGAAAATGTCCTTAAGCAGGGGAGGTAGGAACGGCGAGTTGTGATAAGGAGAAGTAGAAGGGATAATGAAGTATCATAAAAATCACACACGATTTATGCAGTTAGAGACATATTAGAAGCAGAAGCAGGAGTAGAGGTAGATTACTGTTCAGAAATAGGTAAGGATGTGGAAAATCCTAGTTTTAAGGAGATGCAAAGATTTGCGCAGGATAAGAAAGAGTGGAGATGCGTATCCAACCAGTCTCAGGACTGGCGATCCTATATGGCAATGACACGATTCATGATTCCATTATAGTATATAACTGACAGGATTATCAGCAGTTTAAAAATCCAAAGATAAACCGCTAATAAGAAATACGTTTGCAAACACTTTTCAGAGTTGATAATCCATACAGATTAAACCAGATCCAAGGCAGTTTAGTGATTATACCTATCGAATATTTAATGTTATAGATACCTACACCTGCTATAAAAAAATATGCTGGGGTAAACATCAAACTCCTTATGTAACGCAGTGGTAGAACTCCATTTGCGTGCAAATATCGATCTTAATTTTGCATGCAAGTTCCGGAAGTAAAGGCGTTACTTGCGGCCGTTTGAATTAGAAAAACACGGAAACTTGTTCGCATATAAATCGGCATAGGGTGTGTTCACGAATGATATTCCCTAGCATTACATGCCTAATAAAGAGCAAGTCGTAGTTCGCTAATGAAATGCAAACCTAACGTTCCAGTTAACCTTTGATAGGCCGGTGATGCCAGTTGGAGTTATCGGTGCATTTAAAGCTATACTTATAAACATTCCGAAAGAATAAAAGTGGAACAAGTCGCAGTAGGTTTCTTGCGTATGACCACGTATATCAGTAGCGGCTCGTGATGAAATTAAAAGGATATTCTGCGAAGATTACTTATGTAATTCAATCCTGCAATTCCTCATGGAATCAAACTGGTCGTGAAGTCCGTCTAGTTAAAGCCATTATATTTTGATATAAATGATACGTTTTTCAATGAGAATAAGCATCGATTTGGGAATGAAAACACTTTATTAGCTGCGGTTAATGCAGCTCAATAATACGTCAAAAGCTGCAGCTTTGTACTATCGAATGGATCTAAATAAGGAGAGTACTACAGGAGAGCGCAAAGTTGCCTCGTGTGGTCCAATTCAATGTGTTTGATCAAAGGCTTAAAAATTCATTTTCACATAAGATAGGAGAGACGGTAAAAGGTTACTTTGCACAAACATGTTAACATCAGGAGTGGTATTACAGTTAAGCCAGAAAAATACAGCCGTCGCTGGCTGTAACATATGTACTATTAAAAGTACACATAGATATACACACACCACACACTGCCAACTACGTGTAAGTAACTATTTATGTATATAACTGGTGTGTTTGTGTGTTACGTGTATTGTACACACTTTAGTGCGTATCAAGAGCAGCGTTCTTATTTATACTTATGGTGAACTGTAAACTTTCATTCGTGCGCTATTTTAAGAGAAATTGCTGTAAATTGGACGTGTTAAAACATTTACAAACGGTTCGTATCTACCTATTTGTACAGGGTGACTGAAAACAGAATCAATCAACTGATACCCGCAAGATAATTTTTAGCTAATCTGCGCCACCAAAAACTTTGATGTTAAAATGTAAAAAACTAAAATTCCATCGCCCTTCCGATTTGGAAGATTTTACATTCAGTAGATACTAAAAGAAAAAACCTTTGGGTGTTTCATTCCCACCAGCCAGTAATGCTGGTGGGCGGGCAGTCCCACCAGACTATGCCGGAAGGTAGGGCGGAAGGCCCTCTTCAGCCTGCTTTCAGGAATCGTGCGAATGGGTGGGTGGTGGTTCGGTTGAGAAAGATGAGACTGACGATATGAAGGCAGAAGATAATGAAAGATTATCTGTGGAATATTGCTGCCCCAGTATTTTCCTAAGTGATCCAAGGAAACCTCAGAAAAACTTGGACCAAGGCAGATGGACCCGGAATCGAACCAGTGTCCTCCCGAATGCTAAGCAATGGTCTAAACCTCTAGGCCATGCCGCTCGGTTAGTAGATACTACCTAAAGACAGTTGCAAAAAGCCTGCCTGAATTGAACTTTTTGCTGGAATACTTCAATCGTAGAGAGAAGGCATATAAATATAACAGCCAAGTTACTATTCCTTATATCAAAGAACCTATAACCAATCGACTGAAAAGCATCAGACTATATAGGAATTGCTGGATGTAAATTAAATAGGACTATAAGAACGACTTAAGTCCTTTTTGGATTCACTTTGACTTGTCTACCCATGAAAGTTAATGAGATGAGGCACGTACTTGCCGTTGTTTTGTACCGAAGAATCATTTGAGACCAACAACCGATCATCTTCTGATAAGTGTTTGGAGATTGTATTCCCTGGTTATTAGGTAGTTGCAGATATGCAGTTATTCACTAGTACCTAAAAGTGCATAATTTCACAAATACTAACCATACGTTCCGAAAAACCAAAACTCAAGATTCTTTTATTTACTTAACGCCTTTTGAAATCAGTGTCAAAGAGGGAGGGGCAATAAAACCTTGTGAAGTTTAATAGTCAATAATCTCAATCGTTGAGATTCTAAATTCAACCCACTTAATTGGTGTGTTTTTGATTCTTAGTCGGTACTTCCCATTAAAGAATTATTTCCTTGAATCAAAAGCTAATAACTTCTACGCGACGGTTACTGATAAGAGAATACAAATTAATCAGTTCTGGGTATTGTAAAAACGTAATGTATGCTTCTAATAAAAGTTGCATCTAATAATAAGTAAGCATTTGCTTTGAGCTTCGTTATCGGTAGATTGTTTTCTTGAAACGTATCTGATTTCACAGGAATGCTGCATTACTTATTTAGACCGGAATCTATAAATACTCTTATTCTCATTAATGTAATATTAGGTTCGTGAATAGTGTTTATAAATATTATCGCTTGTTACTAATGTATCTACCAATTTTATATTAACTACAAATTAGTATGATTTGTGATCTTGCTGGCGTTTTAAGGGGTGATACTGCACTTCTTGTTATTAATCGCATTGCGTGTCGCTCTTTCCAACGGTTTTAGTATTTATAAACAATAGTTCGTTTCAACGGCTCCAACCGTCTCGTTGAAAATCCGTTAATAAAAGATTGTAGTTTCATTAGACGATTTTATTTAAACTTTTTTTGAATGAGACTTCTTGATTGGTCAGGGACTTGCGCTGATGCTGGTAGTATTTATATAGGTAATACCTACATAGGTACTCTTCTTCCCGTAGAGGTTCATGATTGATCTTCTTCAGTTAGGCTCTCAAGACACCAGTAGTGTGTACTTAACATTAGTTACAGACATTACCTAACATCTAAACGTGTGAAATGATGATATATGTATATGAAGGTATCGGTAGGAATTAAAGTAGGTCGTATTATAAAACGATTACAACACGCCATTATGTCATAGCGCCAACTTATTTAAAAACGAGACCGCAAACCAAACGTTGCAACTTGGAACATATTCGAAGCGTTACATATGTTTCTATTACGTCATTTATTTTACAGTCGGAAAATTTCGTATGAACTCAAGTGATGCTGTGATAAATAAATAATATATCAGGTCCGGCAGATCATATACGACTCGGGAAATTCATATGTATCAGCTGCCTCTCGCTCCTCAGATTGAAACGTTTCTGAACTTTTCTTTGATGCGAAAAATCAACATCAATTGTTTTTCAGTATTTTCTGAAATTTATATCTACGATTCTATCATGCAGGGATCAAGGTAATTAGACCAAATGTCAATTGTTAGGGTTGGAACATCAGCTCGTACTGCTTTCGCATTATACCGTTTCGGGTTTCCTCAGAAACTTGAACAAAACCCAAGTATGGTCCATGATTAATGCAAAAGATGGTAGCCACAATTCGCCGTACCTAAATTACCGTTCGGATACTGTGCCATGAAACATCAATGTGATGCTTTTTTCAATGGATCTTATATTGAAACTATCTTTTCAAATGGTTATTTTCAAGGTTGGTCGTAAATTTAGGGAATTTTTCGTGTGGGTACAATAGGTACCAACATTATCTGCTGGATCTGCCTACACTATGGGTACACATCAAAGAGATTCTGGAGAAATGGTGGAAAGTGGAAGAACGATTTTACCATGAGATTAAGTAGAAGTTTTAAGGAATCCATCTTTAAAGGATTTTAGAGAAAATCCATTGAAATTATTCTTATATCTTCCAGATAGTCTTGTTCCTACGAAATTTTTTGTATCTCTGTTTCAACCTTAAAGAGTATGGCCTACAAATTTTAGAATTAGGATTGGGCTTATAAGATTGTATTTACCAATGAAGATACCTGAAGAAGAAATAATTATGACTTCGGAGTATCAGTGAGCCCTGGATTTTGTCGTGGTTAGCAATGACGACCCTGCTTTCTCAGCATTTTGTAAAAATTTTCTAAATCACCAAAGTCTACTCTAACACGGGCGAGTCACCACTTTGTTTGTGTCCGTATCCCATATACTGGGCCTTCAGTATCTACTGAGTTAAAACGGAGAGATTTCCATTGGATTCCCCTATAACCGATTGAAAATTCTGCATAGGCACCTATTACTTTGGTACCTACACATAGCTACTTAGTACCTACCAGTGAGCGTAGGTACCTATACCAGTTCTCCCCGTGAGACATTCTTATTGATCAAAGTTAGCTAAGCCGTAATACCTCGGCGCGAGGATACCGGTTTTGCAAGTGGATGTATACACAGTTTCTTTTAAATTTCTTCACTACAAACCCGTTGTTTCGCGTTTGTCTTGTCCCACGTCCAAGTGCAATTGCCACTGCTGATATAAGCATTTCATTTTTTATCATTTACAAAAGCGGCGGCAGGAGCTGCATCATCAGGATCAATAATATTTTTTCATAAATAAACCATTGGATACTTCAGTAAGAACTGACACAAGTATGTTTTACAAGCGATGTGAACAAAAGTAAAGCAGCAATACTTAACTAAGGAGAAGAAAAAGACTTAGATATTGCACAATTTTTGTTGACGAAGTATTCTTTGTGCAAAATAAAAGTACATTGATCTGTGCTCCCTCTCTTACAATTTGTAAATTTCTTGCTTAATGGATTTGCGTCAGCCTCGGGAAACTTTCGTATCACAAGAGTCTGCATCAGTTAGGGGAAGACCGTCAAGTTTTACGCGCCATTTAGGGGGATCGTTTCTATAGCAACAAATGCAACCAAATAAGAAAGAAGTTGAATTTAGTTTTAGAAACAACATTGACTTTGGTAACCATGCAATCAGAACTTCATCGGACTTGAAGAAAAGAAATGTCGGTGGTGAAGAAGATGATGGCTATTTTGGTTGAAGAAAAAATTGAATGTCGAGTAAACTGAAGATTATCTATTTCTAAATTAGGCTAATGCACATTCGATAATCCATTACGAAGACAATGCGAATATGGAATATCCACAAGAGATGATTGAATGATATGTAGATATATGATTTATCAGGAACACTCCAGTGAGAGTGATCTTTATACAAGATACTTCAGATAATAGGTGCCCATATGAATTGCGAGTCATCAAATATCACCAAAATAAAGAAAATAGTAAAGAGCGGGAAAACCTTGTGCTAACATCATCTTCTAGCAAACTTCAAGAGAATTTCTAGTCAACTCCAACGCAATAAACCCTAAAATATTTGCAAGCGAGCATTTCTAAACAGAAACAGATGTTTAGAAGTGGTACGTAATATGTTTTACAAAAGAGAAATGGTCTTCTCTTTGGAACCATTACTTCTACAAGATTAGACGACTTTTAGCATTGCCAGAGAAAAAACCTATCTTCTCATTCGTATCTACACTGAAAGTATTCATTAAAACTGATCATCGGGGATAGTGTCCAAAGTTAAATCACACCTTCATCAAGTCTCCTACGCAGTAGACAACCCTCCCAACTCACTATGACTGTTGTCATCATTTCGCTTTTATCTTCACGTAACAACTTCATAAGTGCGTCAACACAACGAAAGCCAAGATACGATCATATACATACACGTATATGTAGGTAGGAATACGCGTGTGTATGCGTACCATATAAAATTCTGCCCTACGTTGACCGCTCATTATTATTAGGGGCCCCAATAAACCTACCATTCGATGGGGGGAGGCCATAAACAATTCGTAATGGACGCCTGTCTAACGTCACAGCAGGCGAGCAAAGCGAAGCAGGCATGCCACGTTGCCGCTATTATCGATCTTCGGAATCGCAGGCGGCCGTGCCTCGGGCGGCAGCGTCAAGCAACCAAGCGGGCTGTGTGTTCTGTGTGTCGTTTCTTTTTATGTACGTGTGTGTGTGTGTATGCACTCTACATTGCATTATTATCGCATTGCCGCTCCGCGGCCACCTCATCGTCATCTCTCACGCAAAGGACCGTTGCACGCAAACAACTAACAGAGGCCTCTGCTGACGACTCCCGATGAGAACTCATTCCAGTTCTTCGCGAATGCTGGGTTTTCATACCGACCAGCTTGATTTATTGTTCAGTCCATCTCAAAGAGCTTACACGTATGAACAAGAACATGAAGAGGTTAACAGAGCACTCTAGTTGAAAGTTATGGTACACTTCACTAAATGTCGTACTGATTTTCAGTTAATCAGATTGTTTGCATTTGTTCATATGATGAGAAGATGGCCTAAGAATAACCAGATTCTACTTAATGATGTTGACAGTAGGATGAATAATGAATTTTGGTCACTAAACCAGAGTAGAGAACCATAGATTGTATGAGGAAATGCAGTATTAGACATCTTTCTAGCGGAAGTGAAAATCGTATTGTTCACGGAAGAAAACAATACTAATTATGTTAATAACAGATCAGATCGGACAGTTTCATTTCATCCTGTAGACTTCCATGGCAAGGTAGACCATGAGGTAACAACGTCATCAGGATTCGCAATTGAATTGCTACAGAATATCTGTAGATGTTCTACCATCAGAAAGAGCTCACGATCAGTTTGCTGCAAATGCTGCAATCATATTCAACCGAAATGTTCGCTTTTAAAATCATGTGTTTGATAAGTCAATAGGAACAAGGAGATGAACTCATTGCACCCAGGAGGATATAAATATAGGAAGTTTTGTCAATTCTCTGTAAGGATAATATTACTTAATTCGAGTAATGGAAAAATCACATTTGAAAGGAGATATTGCATTCCTTATAGTTTACGAAATTCCTAATGAGTTGTGAGGCATAACAAATAAATGTAACATGCTTTTTATGGACCCTAGAAACAGTCGGTCGTATTGTGCGATGTCTGAAAGTACCCCCTGTTCGGTAGATTGAAACAATTTCCGTTGCTGATTGAAACTTCCAAGAAGTTGCCCTGCTTGGGCCCTCGTCCTATTTATTTGAAACAAGTTTGTGTAGGGACCGAACCAGAACTTTCACAATTTGCATGTAATTTTAAGACCATATGCCATACTGTGCAAAAATATGCGTTCAAGGTTCTTAGCCTGCACAGAGGTAGTTTTTCTTCTGATTCGACTTACTTGCCCTTCGTTTAAAGTGCATCTGTATGGACTTCATAATAATGAAACTTTTAGATTTTTAGCATCAGAATCTGTTTTGATTATTATTTGTTATTCTTAACCATCTGGATTGCGTAAAAATTTGGAATCCTAATGACGCAAATGCCTAATAACAAATAACTGACATCGTTTCTTCATGCTAGATACTTATCAATTATCGGAAAATTCGAAATGAATAAATCAAACCGAATAAAGGCTGTAGTAGTTTTTTCTTACTGTGTGATGCGTGATGGTGATTATTCTCAAACACTTTTCCACATCAGATATTCTTAGAAATCGATCGCTTGACATGGAAGATTGTTAAAATTGATTAACGTGAAAGGCCCCGATGGACCGAGTCTCTTGAAAATATGTGGTCGTCCAACAAGTGTCCAAGACGACCGCTTCAGCCGCACTTATTACACTAGTAATACAATAAATAATGGTTTGAGTTGCTCATGTTTATGTGGGTATTTATAATATACCTAAGGCATGTGTGCGTTACAAAAACGAACGCTTCTCGATTCGCTCGTCGCTTGATCCACGGTAGATGATAAAAAACAAATAAAATCGTTCGTGAAAGAATGCTGTCGACGTCTTCCTCTTCTAGATATATTATCTACACTTATTTTTCTAAAATATGCAACTAAACGTGTCTAATCTTTCAGTCGAAATTTAAAAAATTGGAAAATTGCAAATACGTGATTTGCAATACTAACTACTGATGTAAAATCGTGACTAGTAAAAGCAAACGCTTGAGTAATTCTACAAAATTCTCCAATGTGCTCCATATATTAATTTATATGTTTATGTTGAGGTCAACCCTAGTACCTAGACGTCGTACTTCATGTACAGGCCGCAAAGCGAATTAATATTTGAAGGAATAAATCACTACGAATGATATAATTGATATCATCCGTAAAGGATCGCACTGTAGTACTTTGTATTAGATGACGGCCGCTCTCAGTAGTTATGCTGATGAACGTTCAGTGTGACATAATTCTGAAAGGAAGCATCACTTTGGAGGAAATGATACCATGGGAGGTACCATTCATTATGTTATATATACGTATAACCCTATAATCTTCCATGATCATGCAATAATTTGTGAATGGAAGTATTTCTTTCATTATTAACGGAGACCCTAAAATCTTATAAAGCAGAAGGTTATGAGGTGAGCTTCTCTAAGGAAATTAATTATCTGAGAAACTTATGAGGTACCAACATAACTTTTATAGTTATACTGTAAATCGAGAATCATTGTAATGGCGAAAAGAATTAGAAAAATGTAATAGACGAGGAATTATCTTGAAGTGTCGTAGATGTGGAAGAATTTTTTTAACATTTTTTTGTTTGATATTATGAAAAAGAATTGAAAATGCCCATGTACAATATCTTCTGGGATGTTAAGGAAACAGTTTCTTGAGAAATGCCGATAAGAACAACAAGAAGAATAAATAAAAATTTTTGGGTACTTCTTCATGGTGAAGGGGTGGAGGGCGACCACGACAGAGGGTAGAGAGCAGAATGTCCTTTTCAGCATCCTCTTAGGGGTCGCAGGAATGGGTGGTTGGTTGTTGAGGTGAGGTACATGTACCTAAGTGATCCAAAGAACCGTAGAAAAACATGAACTTGGGCAGACGGACCCGGAATCGAATCGGTCTTCGTTTTTTTATGTTTTCGTGGAAGAAGGGAAATCTTCAAAAGACACTCACCCGTCCGTACGACTGGGTAGTGTTGGATTTCCGAGGAAGATGTCCTCGGACCTACCGACTAAAACCCCTCTACCTCAGGCCGTTCTAGGACCAATTAAGGTCCTCTTCAGGCGATCGGTGTTTTCTCGAATGCTAAGCAATGGTCTAAACCTCTAGGCTATGTCCCTCGGCAAAGAACGAATTTGATAAGAGAATCCATAGAGATCAGGAAATATATTGCAAATCGGGAAGTATGCTTAGAGTTGAAAGAAATGTTATCGGTTAGAAGCCATTTTGTAGGCAAAAAGGATATCTACCTTTTCTGTGCAAAAGAACGGAAGACTCTTGTTAACATTAACATGAATGCCCATCTGTAATATTGGGTTTGAAAAGATGGAAGAAGAGGAAACAACAGAAGTAAAGAAGATTACTCTGCTTGGAATAATCTCCAAATCCACAATTTGAATATTTGACGAATGGGGATTCCAGAACTCTTTTTTCCTCTGTAATGAACACGTTCCTTGCAAATTTATCGTTAAGGGACACCATGTTTAGTGCTACTTTTTGACAGGGTTCCTAGTCCTATGAATATTCGATTACGCCCCGTATGTCTTTATCGAAAATCATAAAGAATCCATCATTCTGGAGAGGATCAATTTAAAAATCCTTCGATATCCAAATGTTTCCATCTAGATATCGAAGATTTGAGGAAACCAATAATAATTTAACAATGGATTGATTGGTATGGACCTATTACTCAATTGACTTAATTTATTATTACATTTCAACATGCAAATCCTCTTGCTCGCTGTTTTGGCTATAAGAGTTGTTAGGGAAGCGCTCGTTACGTTCACGATTTAATTCACTGCATGCCAATGCGTCCTCTTTTAACATTTCTATTTCAGGTCTCTATTCCAAACATTCAAACGCAAATATTCGAGCGAGAGCAACATCAAGTCAGCCTTGTTTTCGTGGCCTTCTATGACCCGATAGCGCGCATGCGTGGATGCTTATCGTATCGATCGTCGGTTGTATCCGCAGCCGACCTGACGAGCGTTCGAAATAGGGTGCTGGCTTCTGCTGTTAAGGAATTCGGTTTTAAACGCGTTTTTTTCCACTTTTGCAACGAGATCAAAGAAAACCAGGAGGTCACTGATTACGGGCGATGTACTCGCAACGATGTTGCGCATTCCCTCAGGAGTTCCGGCTTAATTGAAGTTAATTGTAACGGTTTTTGACGAAATGAAAGATTCGTATCGACGCCCATCGATGCCAGTCACGATTGCATTGGCCGATTGTAGTTGCCCCTTATACATATGCATTATCACTAATACCGTGTTTATAAATTCTGAGTACGTCATTTTCTATACGTTTTGAGACACGGCTGTTAGGTCAAAGAAATAACCTACACACACGTACATATATATATATTCACGCACACCTATACAAACATAATAGGTAGCTGCGGAAATCAGTCGGTTTATATACTCGTATTGTAAATACTACATACTTGGTACATAAGCAAATCCTTATATACTCATCATATGCTTAAACGCTTGCTCCTACCGGGTGTTCAAACTGAGCAGTTGAAGAGGGGGTTTTTTTTTTATGTTTTCGTGGAAGAGTGGAAATCTTCAAAAGACACCCAGCCGTGCGTACGACAGGGTAGTGTCGGATTCCCGTGGACCTACCGACTAAAACCGCTCTACCTAAGGCCGTTCTAGGACCATCTAGGGTCTTCTTCAGCCGAAGAAGGGGAATACCCGTATACCCAAATTGGATTATTGTGGTAGGGATCTGTAACAGACCCTGTATAGTTTATGAGTTTAATGCCTGAGGAAAAGGGAAAGCAGTTTGAGATCTTGAAAACTTACAAATCATCAGATCTCATGCTTCCTGCAAATGTTACAGCAACATTAATAAATCCACACCCTCACTAATTAGCCAGTGAGAAAAAGGGACACTGAAATCATTCGCTGAGTCCACATCTTCTTTATATGGTACCGTAACTTGCCCAGATTCAGTAGTCAGTGGACTACGCCATCATGAAGCGGGAAATCCCCCATACCCTCGGAGGTTAAAGTAGAGGAGAGCGAACGCTCTTGTGTCCCAAAACTTTGGAACAAAATAGGATATTGGATAACTTAACATCAAGGCATGTTTATGGAAGATCAAAAGGGAATTTTTCGCTATTGATTAACTGAAAACGCACTCAGTAGATATCTA
This sequence comes from Agrilus planipennis, assembly GCF_000699045.2. Lineage (NCBI taxonomy): Eukaryota > Metazoa > Arthropoda > Insecta > Coleoptera > Buprestidae > Agrilus > Agrilus planipennis. Next base: position 3,503,923 of record NW_020439302.1, read on the forward strand.
AATTTCGCAATTCTCATGGGCAAACCGCCGATGGTCGGTACTTATTCTTATTACTATTGTTATGGTGTGTGCTAATAGCGAAACCCAGCTCTACCACAGCAGTTCTTCAACGGTGTTCCTGTGTCATAAGTCCATCAAACGCATTCTGCCTAACAGAATAATAAGAAATTTTACGCCTATTGTTATCGAGCGATAATGGCTAGAGCGTTTCTTGTAAGTACTTATTATAATTATTAAAAGTACTTCACCGACGCCTGACACCGTATTTGTGATGTAAGACAAAGCTCAAGCAGTTTTATTTGTCTATTCTTTTCCTTGGTGCCCAGCTTGGTCTCATATTATTCCAGTCAGCCTGTGACAAGAAGGACAAAGGATTTATGACGGGCGGCCACGTATTTATTTAATTCAGGATATTGTAGGTACATGCCAGGCTACTTACAATTAGTATAGTACGCTACGTAGCCATCATGAGTTAACCAGGTCTAATAACATGTTTGGTACCGATATACTCATTTTGAACTTTAGACAATAGTTAATATTAGATGTAGGTATATAAATAAGGTGTTTACAGAATTTTTGCATACAACCACTTAGATTGTGGAGCTAGAACATTAGTTCGATTAACCTTTCCTTTATGGAACGGTGAATAGTACTCAGTGGATGCAAAACATTGTTTATTAGAATAATATCTGCTTATTGGATATGGTACATGAAGATAGGCATTTGTTTGAGTGCAATTTCGGTAACAGGAAGCAGCATGTGTGATTGGAATGGTTATTCAGATTCCTGAAGACATTAGGGCTGTGCAAAGAACATATGGTTCTGCAAGGAGGGAGGAGTCTGGTAAAAAGGGGGGGTTGATACTTAAGTAGCGTGGTTTTTTATATCTTTAAAAAATTGGCATGTTTGTATATGCTCCATTATTGAATGGGTCGATGAAGAGGACGTAGGAGCAATATCTATGCATACACAACAGTCGGACTGAAGGGGAACGTATGGCCTGGAAGCCGCATGAGTTTCTTGGGTCGCCTTCATGGAAGATAGGCTTCGTACTAGTCAAGAATTTAATGAAAGAGATCATGACAGTTTGATAATTAATAGAACTACAGAAGGTTAGAAATGAAGAGATATTTGAAAGAATAGGAGAACGGAGGACTCTATGGAAGTTAATAGGAAATAGGCGAGATAGGTTGGTAGGACACCTTATCAGGCATAAACGTCTAGTCGCAAACAGTTAAGTATGTGGGATGTTCTAGTTTTAGGGAAATGCGAAGATTAGCTTAGGATAGGAAAGAGTGGAGGTGCGTGTCCAACTAGGACAAGAGACCTTACGATAATGATCCCTGACTTGCTATAACTGCTACCGTCTTATTTATTCCATCGAATAACATTTACTTGTCACATTTTAATAAAGCTTACGTTCGACCTGCCACCTGTAACTGCTTATGTCATCATTTTCGTCGTTATTTGTTTGTAGTAATAAATATATTTCGTCGTGTACATAAATGCTTACAAGTGTACATAAATAAATGTTATGTAAGCATATGCATTAAAGTAAGAGTAAGATATTATGCGTAATAACCTCGAGTAGCAGAGAAATCCGTTTCGCCGGCGCTGATGCCACGCCGCTTGATTTATTAGCGGACGCAAAGCTGCAATTAACCGATTAAATGCGAGGCGTGTCGAAGTGAGCAAATTAACAGCGCTTGATGCGGAGCAAGAAGTAGAAAAAGAAACATGTAAAAAGAAAAAGGCGCGCACCGTACCTGTACCCCTCTGTACATACCGTAGGCATGATTTTACAGGTGTCACTATTACAGTAATGTGATATAAAAGATAGTTATAGCAAAAGGACATAGTACCGGCGCGTAAAAGTTGATTATATTATTGATTGATATTGATCTTGATCAACACGCCACACAGTCGGTCACGATAAATAAACGACCAAAGAGAAGAAATAAACTTTTGAAAAGCAAGTCGATATAATAAATTTTAGGAGATTCGATAGTCTTCGAGATATCCTTGGGATTCAAATGAAATATTTGAACAATTCATCTCCCTAACGGTGAAAATTTGACGCGCTAATTACAATACTAGATTTTGAATGTCTTTTTTTATTTTCTGATTGTATTTGCCAAAATTTTAGAAGGTAGGGAATATCTACTAAACCCGTTGGGATTCCTTGGGTAAAGGATCCAAATGGAATTCGATTCCGTCTGTAATAGGCCTCGATATATACTTAATGGCGATTTTCTTGTTGTTAACGATACATTTTATGATTCATGCGAATTTATCTTTAGTAATCACTTAACATTTCTGCTGCGTCTTCTGTTTTAAAGATAGTTTTGGCAAAAAACAGACCCTGTTATAAATAACTGAAGGGATAGACATTTTTATAGCAAGAACTGGGTTGACTAATACCTAATATCACCACATACAGATGCAATCATAATAACTATTTATTAGTTTCTCATGAAATAGGTACGTTTTACTTATAAAAAAGAAAACAACGCATGTGGAGAAGAAAGTAGAAAGCAACTAAAGTGTTATTGGATCTACTTCGCATATCATTTAACGATAATGCCTAATCGTCACAATGTTAAAAGGCGCATACAAGTAGCATATTTCACTTATTAAACTAATAACAATAAGTTTAAATCGCATTCTTTTCCATTATTCAGCTTTTCCTACATGTGTATATGTATAACTCTCTTTCGTCCCCCTTGTTCGGCAAAAGACCAATCCAGTGGCGGCGCATGCTACTGTCTGAAAAGGAATTCAAAAAAGATAATACAATCAGTCAGATTAAAAGCAAATCGCTAATTTTCATGTATTTCGAACACCCTTGAAGACATATTGATAAGGATTAAGGAGTCCTAAGTTCGTCTCTGTACAGTTTCCTTTGAGCATCATGTTTCACCTCCATAGTTAGTGCTAGGTCGAAGGGAAGGGAAGACCCCCTTTCATCTCCTTTTGTGAATCATGAAAGAAGGAAGAGAAAGACGAGACGGATGAAGTGAAGACAGAAAAACTTTAACTTTTGGATGTTTCATTCCCACCAGTCAGTAAAGCTGGTGGACGGGCAGTCCTTCTGGACTACGCCGGAAGGTAGGACGGAAGACCTTCTTCAGCCTCCTTTGAGGAATCGTGGGAATGGATGGGTGGTGGTTCGGGTCAGAAAGATGAGACGGACAAAATGAAGACGGAAGAGAATGAAAGATTATCTGTGGAATATTACTGCCCCAATAGAATGGCTAGGTGGTGGTTCGGGTGAGAAAGATGAGACGGACGAAATGAAGACGGAAGAGAATGAAGGATTATCTGTGGAATATTACTGCCCCAGCATTTGCCTGAGTGATCCAAGGAAACCACAGAAAAACTTGGAACAAAGCAGAAGGATCCGGAATCGAACCGGCGTCCTCACGAATGCTGAGCAAAGGTCTAAGCCTCTTGGCCATGCCGCTTGGTGTAGACAAAATATAAGTGAAACATTATACATCTGTGAAATAGAAGAAGTCACCGAGACTGGCGACTCGGGATCGAGTTAGTGTTCTTCCAATGCTATACTGTGACCTAGAGTCTATGTGCAAACTTCTAGACCACGCTGGTATAAGTACATTTTACATCAATTTGTAGAGGCTATTCATGTAACGAGGTAAATAAATAAATACCACACGGGTTGCAAAGGGCCTGTGATTCCAACAGATTTCTCATTGAGTTGAGCCATGTTTTAGATGTCAGGAAGCTCAACTAGAAAGGACGTTGCGTACAGCTAATGATAATCAAGGCACCTAACAAAATTCCTTCATTATTCCTAGGTATGTGAGGCTGAAAATTATTCTCATATGAACTAATGAAGCTTGAAGTTAGGGGCTCATTTTCTAAAAATAGGAATTTATCTAACGCCACCCCTGGATTTTGTCGTTCGACGCACGGAATCATAATTAGAAACCTTCCCCCACTTCATAACACACGCTGTTACATGCTGCAACCCCTATTTGGTGGCACTCCCCCACATCCATCCGGTGTCATCGATCCGTTGGGATAGCATGACGATTTTTTTATCTAATAATCGTACCGCCACCTAGAGTGAAAAATCGAGATTCACATGTTTAAAGGAAAGAGGGCAAAAGTATCACTGAAACGTCGAATAGTAATTTTTTTTAGACACAAAAGTATACATATGTACATGGTTTCAATTTCTATCAATTAATCAGAACTATCAGAGCATATTGACTATTTTACAGCAATAGTAGTAACAACAACATTGTTGGAACATGGTAATTGGTAATAAAAAGACGTTGAAAATCGATTATTTCTCGTTTAGATTTTTGCCCGCCACGACTGTGCTCGAGGTGCTTTCGTGCCGCTGCCCGACCGAGACAAGTAATAAAACGAGACGGCACGAGACTGACGTGAAGTTAGTCGATACGCATCCACGACTTCGTTGACGAGAAGATAATGTTCTAAACGTAAAGTTAAGTTTACACATTTCCGGTACCCTTATGTACAGCAGTAACAAGTTAAGCATTCGGTAACATTTTTGGGATATACTTCGAGCTTCGCTTATTCATCCAAATAGAATATTCATAAAAAGGAAGAAAGGGCCTTCCAGTAAAGATATTACGTACTTAATGACGGTCAAAATGGCCCTCCAGGTACACGACTTAAATATTCTAATATTAAAATGTTCTTAACCGATCAACAAGCTCAACTGGGATCCAATTATTTTTATTTTTGCAATGATACACCTAAAAGGTTAGAAGTTATGGTTGGTAAGACAAATAATGTCGACATCGATATCGATGATGTTATTCTGTATTTCCGATTTCTACTGAAGGTTTAGTTTTAACCCAGCCTGGCCCAGTTTAATAGTTAATTTCAGGAAGAAATATGTTCAGAAAGGACAGAGGATTATTGTGATATAGCGATGATGTAGTAATATTGGAAGTGATTCCAATATAGGAGGTGTAAAGACAACTTTAGATCTCACGTTTTTTTGTTCTATATATAGAACCCCAGTCCCTGTGAGAGCGTATAATTATTTATGTATGTATGCGGTTAAGTTACAAGAAGAAATTGTATACATACATATACGTTTATGTAAAAGGATTTGTACTAGATACATAAGCGCCTTTTGTATACATACAGATATATAGAAGCTGCACGTATCCATGTACCTATATGGAAACCATAAAATATATGGTACCCACTATTGCTGCTGCCGGTTGTCTCGGATGGGCACTCGGACGGGTAAACATAGCCAACTTAACTCTTCTCCAAGCCAAGAAAAATATTTTCATGAGACGAAGCCGATGATATTGAACAGTCGTCGATGTTTGAAGATTTTTCGAATTCTCCTTCGAAGAGCCATAGGTACTATGGCTACTTGTTGGAGCCGTTTAAATCTAAAGCGTCTTTTGTTTTGATGGTGGTTTGTTTATTATTATTATTATTGGTTAAATTCTCCGGAGTCGACAAAGAGGTTCCAATTAAGTCGACAAAGAAGTTTACATTATATAAGTGACGTTCCTGGTTCTGAACTTAAATAGTGTAAAAGTCCTTAGAAGAAAATTCTGCGGAGGCGACAAAGAGGTTCCAGTTAATTGACGTTCCTGATTATAAACTTAATAATATAAAAATCTTTAGTTACAACGATATCCTCCGGAGTCGACAAAGAGCTTCCAATTAATTAACGTTCCTTATTATGAATTTATATACCTGGTATAAAAATCCTTAGGAGGAAATTCTCCGGAGTTGACAAAGAGGTTCCAATTAAGTCGACAAAGAAGTTTATATTTCATAAGTGACGTTCCTGGTTCTGAACTTAAATAGTGTAAAAGTCCTTAGAAGAAAGTTCTGCGGAGGCGACAAAGAGGTTCCAATTAAGTGACGTTCCTGATTGTGAACTTTATAGACCTATACTTATAGTGTAAAAATCCTTGGTTAGAACAAAATTCTCCGGAGTCGACAAAGAGGTTGACATTACATAAGTGACGTTCCTGGTTCTGAACATATTGTAAAAGTTCTTAGAAGAAAATTTTGCGGAGGCGACAAAGAGGTTCCAATTAATTGACGTTCCTGATTATAAACTTAATAATATAAAAATCTTTAGTTAGAACGAAATTCTCCGGAGTCGACAAAGAGGTTCCAATTAATTGAAGTTCCTGATTACGAATTTATATAGTATAAAAATTCTTAGGAGGAAATTCTCCGGAGTCGACAAAGAGGTTCCAATTAATTGACGTTCCTGATTATGAATTTATATACTATAAAAATCCTTAGAAGAAAATTCTGTGGAGGCGACAAAGAGGTTCTAGTTAATTGACGTTCCTGATTATGAACTTATATAGTATGAAAATCCTTAGGAGGAAATTCTCCGGAGTCGACAAAGAGGTTCCAATTACCTAATTGACGTTCCTGATTATGAATTTATATACTATAAAAATCCTTAGAAGAAAATTCTGTGGAGGCGACAAAGAGGTTCTTGTTAATTGACGTTCCTGATTATGAACTTATATAGTATGAAAATCCTTAGGAGGAAATTCTCCGGAGTCGACAAAGAGGTTCCAATTACCTAATTGACGTTCCTGATTATGAATTTATATACTATAAAAATCCTTAGAAGAAAATTCTGTGGAGGCGACAAAGAGGTTCTTGTTAATTGACGTTCCTGATTATGAACTTATATAGTATGAAAATCCTTAGGAGGAAATTCTCCGGAGTCGACAAAGAGGTTCCAATTACCTAATTGACGTTCCTGATTATGAATTTATATACTATAAAAATCCTTAGAAGAAAATTCTGTGGAGGCGACAAAGAGGTTCTTGTTAATTGACGTTCCTGATTATGAACTTATATAGTATGAAAATCCTTAGGAGGAAATTCTCCGGAGTCGACAAAGAGGTTCCAATTAATTGACGTTCCTGATTATGAATTTATATACTATAAAAATCCTTAGAAGAAAATTCTGTGGAGGCGACAAAGAGGTTCTAGTTAATTGACGTTCCTGATTATGAACTTACATAGTATGAAAATCCTTAGGAGGTAAGTCTCCGGAGTCGACAAAGAGGTTCCAATTAATTGACGTTCCTGATTATGATATTATATAGTATAAATATCCTTAGTTAGAAGGAGATTCTCCGGAGTGGACAAAGAGGTTTACATTACATAAGTGATGTTCCTGGATGTGAATATAAATAGTGTAAAAATCCTTCTGCGGAGGCGACAACTAGGTTCCAGTTAATTGACATTTCTGATTATGAACTTACATAGTATAAAAATTTTTAGTTAGGAGGAAATTCTCCGGAGTCGACAAAGAGGTTCCAATTAAGAGCCAAGATTGTTTAACCAATACAGTAGTCGAATATTTGTTCGGAAAGACCCGAAAGGTTTAAGGTTACAAAAAGTGTACCTAACTGCACTAAAATGTGCACAGTCCCGTAAAAGGGCACGAGCGCGATAACAGACGAGGTTCTTGTTATTGAATTTAACCTAATCCAACATTATTCGGACATGCTTTTATTTGACTGCTTCAGTTCATATGATTACGGAGTTACACTAGGAAAAGACAACACGAACGAAGGAAGGTTTACAGGAACGTGGATCTTGCACGTATTCGCCGTTGCTTATATATACAATAGAATCTAATATATCATTGCCCTCGCCCCTCGTCATCGAATCATTGTATCCACCCTTATCTTTAGATGAGTTGTAAATGACATGTGGCAGCAGTTTCATAAGTTACTCCCTTTCCGTGCAGAAACACGAGATCTGATGTTTTAAGTAATGTTCGACATAAAAGTCTAATCTATTTATCTACTAATTAGTCAGTTGTCTAGTTCCAGTGGCGTTTCTTGGCTATATTGTACTATCTAACTAAACAAGACGCAATAATTATGGCATTATTACCATCGCCTAATTGCAGTAGTTTACTAAAAATATAAAACACTTAAGAAATCAGTTGTTACAGATACAAATGACGGATACAGGGGTAGGAATGCGGAAAATCTCCCCTCCTAAATGCTCTATTACTTTATTTCCTAATGCGAATTACTTCAGTAGGTATTGAGAAAAAAAAAAAAAAAATTGTAAAAAATGCCTCTCAACTCGAGTCGCCACTGTGTAATTTTCTAGTTACTCTGTTTAATTGCATCCGTAAAAGTTGTACCTAGTTAATGAATCTAAAGTAGAAAGTAGCTACCTGGAAACGCGAGTATAAAACAGTGGCCCCATTTAATAAAGAAGAAATTTGTACATATAGTTATATAAACTAATGAGAAATTACGTGCACATTGAATTCGGACGGTTGTATTTTAATATAATCAAAATTCGAAAGTAGAACAGCTACCACCATCTAGCGATAAAAGTTTATAGAAACAATTATTTACTGTTACGTGTTTTAGGGACGAATCTAAGACTTCATAATCAAGATTACCATAAGGTAGTCAGTCTTAAGACTGGTTGGATACGCACCTCCACTCTTTCCTGTCCTCAGTTTCTGCCTCTAATGTTTCTGACTACCCCTTGGAGACTAAGACTAGTCCTACCTAAGACTTAAATCTTAAAAACTATCTTCACACAGGGGTTATTTTCCTACAAACAACATTCAAAAATGGATGCTGTTTCTAGAAATTACTTACGATTAGATAGTAAATAAAAGTAAAATAAAAATACTAGTATACAAAGGAAAAAGATATAGGGAAAGAGTGAATATAAAAATAGGGGACGAATAATTAGGAAGGCTGATTTTCGGTATCTATATAGGAAGTGAGATAATTCAGGATTGAAGAAGCATTAAGAAATACAAAATAGAGAATAGCACAGGGTCGAGTCACCTTTAATAAAAACAACAGTTAAGGATGTTATGGGATGCTCCAGTTTTAGGGAAATGCAAAGATTAGCTCAGGATAGCAAAGTGCGTATCAAACCTAGCCTTTAGGACTGACGAACTTATGATGATGATTAGTTTGTGCTGTCTTTTAGAGAATATAAATATAACAATAATTCTTGTACCATTATGACAATATGATATAATATATGATAGCCAATGAACAAGCTTTTGACTGATACAGGGTGAATCATTTTCCTGAATGCAGTAAAGAAGTAGTCAGGATGTAGTTTATAGAGAGTATTAAGTATGTTTTGGGTGGTATTATGTCTTTTAAGGAATACCAAACTATATTTTAGGAATAATTCCTGCATTGTTTTTTGTAACTAATATTTGACACATTAAACAAACATTATTCTCGGTAACTAATAAAGACACTATTGACTGATATTGATCGATTAACCGCAGATCATTTATCATCTTTTAAATTTGGTTAAAAAGTGGCAAATTGTTAGCAAGTAACTGGCCCATTATCTTGCTCCAAAAACTCGTGAATATTGAAAACCAACTTTCGTCAGCGGTATCATAGCTACTACGATTAATCACAAAATCCGACCGTCTCCGTCGGTTCTTTACACCTGTAAATTAATTAAAGGCCGTTCTCTGTTCTTTGTTCCGATATTATGCGAGATTAAGATGATTTATGAAGGGCTTCCAGAGCCCGCTGCTTTCATAAATGCACATATACATATATATATATATACACTGTACCTAAATACACAAATATAAGTTGCGCTATAGGAACTCGCCGCTCGGGGTTTCTCGCCCTTCGGGCCCTTCCCGTCCGGAAGTGTCGACAGAGATGAAACGCTGCCCTATCGTTGGACTCATCTGGTGGTTGGAATGTCATAACGACTGGGTGTCCACCCTCCCTCGAAAACGAAATAACGAGCTCATCAACTAAAGCGTAAAAATCCCGGGAGTGCTTTGTAAATCCCTCTGAACTATCCGTCTCATTCGTATATTCGCCTTCTTTCTCTGCCTTTATGGTTTTTTCGTTCATGATAAAAGGGTTTCTCAGCAGAATTAGGCTGTCCCTTAATAACTGTTACTGTCCGGAGGGCTAAACAAAGAAGAACAGGTCTCGGACAATTTGATAATAATAATAATGGAATAGGTGGAAAATAAATCCACTTTTACACGAAAGGCAGGGGTTTATTGAATTGGGACGAAATACCTACTACATATTTGAAATTCGACTCTATATTTCTTATCTATCTTTTCACGAAACATTTGCCGTCCCGTTTTAGAAGCGCCTCCATGGTGTACAATCACTTTTGGTAGTGGTTTCGTGTCGCGATGTCCTTAGAATAGTAATCTGTTTTCGAACGAAAGTTGCGATTGTTCGTCCACGCCTGTTACCGCTTTTTTTGTCTGCGCACGTATTATATGCCCACAGAATAAGTTCGTGGCAACCACAGAGTACCGCAGTCTGTTTCTGTTAAATAATCATGCAACACCTCTAATACATAATTCATGTCCGAGCGGTCGTCGCTGTACCAGTTTATTAGTTAAAGTCGAAAGCATTAATTATCGTCTAGCAAGCTCGACGGAGCGACTTCGCTGACGTAAACTATTAAGCGTAATAATAGTAAGTGATAATAAACGCTTCTAGAATGTATATATGTAGTATGTGTGCATGCCGTAATAAAATTATCGTCAGTGGCGGTTCTTAATACAAAAAAAAAAAAATATGTGGTTGTCTCACGGAGCACATGACCCAAGTGAAACCATCTCTAATTATTTGTGAATAATATAAATTAGTCTAGGTCTGCCTCTGTCCCTATTAATCCCCATTCCTGCTTCTAGCGGATCTCTAGCTAACCCTTAATGCCAAAGAAGGCGTTCCAACATCCTGAGCTTCGGTTCGTTATACTCAGGATAGATACTAAAATGTGGAGGTCTCCCCGTTGTATTCCACATCGCAGTATTGTGCACCAGAGTGCCATACGGGCTCCCTCTCCATGGTCTGCTCTCATGAGTACTGAAAGAGCTAATACTGTCCTATTTTAGAAACGTAGTCTAGTTTCTCAGTTAAGACATCCCCATTGTAATTGAACTCAGGATACTATAATGTGGAGGTTTCCCGTTGCATTCCACATCGTACCGGAGTGCATCGGAATGCCAGACCGATTCCCCGCTCCCCCTAGTTTCTGACACCACGAGTACTAAAACAGCTGTTGTCCTTTTTCAGGAACTTAGACTGGTTTCTTAGTTAAGACACCCCCATTATGATTGAGCTGAGGATACTATAATGTGGTGGTTTCCCGTTGCATTCCACATCGTACCGGAGTGCATCGGANGAGACCTTACGATAATGATCCCTGACTTGCTATAACTGCTACCGTCTTATTTATTCCATCGAATAACATTTACTTGTCACATTTTAATAAAGCTTACGTTCGACCTGCCACCTGTAACTGCTTATGTCATCATTTTCGTCGTTATTTGTTTGTAGTAATAAATATATTTCGTCGTGTACATAAATGCTTACAAGTGTACATAAATAAATGTTATGTAAGCATATGCATTAAAGTAAGAGTAAGATATTATGCGTAATAACCTCGAGTAGCAGAGAAATCCGTTTCGCCGGCGCTGATGCCACGCCGCTTGATTTATTAGCGGACGCAAAGCTGCAATTAACCGATTAAATGCGAGGCGTGTCGAAGTGAGCAAATTAACAGCGCTTGATGCGGAGCAAGAAGTAGAAAAAGAAACATGTAAAAAGAAAAAGGCGCGCACTGTACCTGTACCCCTCTGTACATACCGTAGGCATGATTTTACAGGTGTCACTATTACAGTAATGTGATATAAAAGATAGTTATAGCAAAAGGACATAGTACCGGCGCGTAAAAGTTGATTATATTATTGATTGATATTGATCTTGATCAACACGCCACACAGTCGGTCACGATAAATAAACGACCAAAGAGAAGAAATAAACTTTTGAAAAGCAAGTCGATATAATAAATTTTAGGAGATTCGATAGTCTTCGAGATATCCTTGGGATTCAAATGAAATATTTGAACAATTCATCTCCCTAACGGTGAAAATTTGACGCGCTAATTACAATACTAGATTTTGAATGTCTTTTTTTATTTTCTGATTGTATTTGCCAAAATTTTAGAAGGTAGGGAATATCTACTAAACCCGTTGGGATTCCTTGGGTAAAGGATCCAAATGGAATTCGATTCCGTCTGTAATAGGCCTCGATATATACTTAATGGCGATTTTCTTGTTGTTAACGATACATTTTATGATTCATGCGAATTTATCTTTAGTAATCACTTAACATTTCTGCTGCGTCTTCTGTTTTAAAGATAGTTTTGGCAAAAAACAGACCCTGTTATAAATAACTGAAGGGATAGACATTTTTATAGCAAGAACTGGGTTGACTAATACCTAATATCACCACATACAGATGCAATCATAATAACTATTTATTAGTTTCTCATGAAATAGGTACGTTTTACTTATAAAAAAGAAAACAACGCATGTGGAGAAGAAAGTAGAAAGCAACTAAAGTGTTATTGGATCTACTTCGCATATCATTTAACGATAATGCCTAATCGTCACAATGTTAAAAGGCGCATACAAGTAGCATATTTCACTTATTAAACTAATAACAATAAGTTTAAATCGCATTCTTTTCCATTATTCAGCTTTTCCTACATGTGTATATGTATAACTCTCTTTCGTCCCCCTTGTTCGGCAAAAGACCAATCCAGTGGCGGCGCATGCTACTGTCTGAAAAGGAATTCAAAAAAGATAATACAATCAGTCAGATTAAAAGCAAATCGCTAATTTTCATGTATTTCGAACACCCTTGAAGACATATTGATAAGGATTAAGGAGTCCTAAGTTCGTCTCTGTACAGTTTCCTTTGAGCATCATGTTTCACCTCCATAGTTAGTGCTAGGTCGAAGGGAAGGGAAGACCCCCTTTCATCTCCTTTTGTGAATCATGAAAGAAGGAAGAGAAAGACGAGACGGATGAAGTGAAGACAGAAAAACTTTAACTTTTGGATGTTTCATTCCCACCAGTCAGTAAAGCTGGTGGACGGGCAGTCCTTCTGGACTACGCCGGAAGGTAGGACGGAAGACCTTCTTCAGCCTCCTTTGAGGAATCGTGGGAATGGATGGGTGGTGGTTCGGGTCAGAAAGATGAGACGGACAAAATGAAGACGGAAGAGAATGAAAGATTATCTGTGGAATATTACTGCCCCAATAGAATGGCTAGGTGGTGGTTCGGGTGAGAAAGATGAGACGGACGAAATGAAGACGGAAGAGAATGAAGGATTATCTGTGGAATATTACTGCCCCAGCATTTGCCTGAGTGATCCAAGGAAACCACAGAAAAACTTGGAACAAAGCAGAAGGATCCGGAATCGAACCGGCGTCCTCACGAATGCTGAGCAAAGGTCTAAGCCTCTTGGCCATGCCGCTTGGTGTAGACAAAATATAAGTGAAACATTATACATCTGTGAAATAGAAGAAGTCACCGAGACTGGCGACTCGGGATCGAGTTAGTGTTCTTCCAATGCTATACTGTGACCTAGAGTCTATGTGCAAACTTCTAGACCACGCTGGTATAAGTACATTTTACATCAATTTGTAGAGGCTATTCATGTAACGAGGTAAATAAATAAATACCACACGGGTTGCAAAGGGCCTGTGATTCCAACAGATTTCTCATTGAGTTGAGCCATGTTTTAGATGTCAGGAAGCTCAACTAGAAAGGACGTTGCGTACAGCTAATGATAATCAAGGCACCTAACAAAATTCCTTCATTATTCCTAGGTATGTGAGGCTGAAAATTATTCTCATATGAACTAATGAAGCTTGAAGTTAGGGGCTCATTTTCTAAAAATAGGAATTTATCTAACGCCACCCCTGGATTTTGTCGTTCGACGCACGGAATCATAATTAGAAACCTTCCCCCACTTCATAACACACGCTGTTACATGCTGCAACCCCTATTTGGTGGCACTCCCCCACATCCATCCGGTGTCATCGATCCGTTGGGATAGCATGACGATTTTTTTATCTAATAATCGTACCGCCACCTAGAGTGAAAAATCGAGATTCACATGTTTAAAGGAAAGAGGGCAAAAGTATCACTGAAACGTCGAATAGTAATTTTTTTTAGACACAAAAGTATACATATGTACATGGTTTCAATTTCTATCAATTAATCAGAACTATCAGAGCATATTGACTATTTTACAGCAATAGTAGTAACAACAACATTGTTGGAACATGGTAATTGGTAATAAAAAGACGTTGAAAATCGATTATTTCTCGTTTAGATTTTTGCCCGCCACGACTGTGCTCGAGGTGCTTTCGTGCCGCTGCCCGACCGAGACAAGTAATAAAACGAGACGGCACGAGACTGACGTGAAGTTAGTCGATACGCATCCACGACTTCGTTGACGAGAAGATAATGTTCTAAACGTAAAGTTAAGTTTACACATTTCCGGTACCCTTATGTACAGCAGTAACAAGTTAAGCATTCGGTAACATTTTTGGGATATACTTCGAGCTTCGCTTATTCATCCAAATAGAATATTCATAAAAAGGAAGAAAGGGCCTTCCAGTAAAGATATTACGTACTTAATGACGGTCAAAATGGCCCTCCAGGTACACGACTTAAATATTCTAATATTAAAATGTTCTTAACCGATCAACAAGCTCAACTGGGATCCAATTATTTTTATTTTTGCAATGATACACCTAAAAGGTTAGAAGTTATGGTTGGTAAGACAAATAATGTCGACATCGATATCGATGATGTTATTCTGTATTTCCGATTTCTACTGAAGGTTTAGTTTTAACCCAGCCTGGCCCAGTTTAATAGTTAATTTCAGGAAGAAATATGTTCAGAAAGGACAGAGGATTATTGTGATATAGCGATGATGTAGTAATATTGGAAGTGATTCCAATATAGGAGGTGTAAAGACAACTTTAGATCTCACGTTTTTTTGTTCTATATATAGAACCCCAGTCCCTGTGAGAGCGTATAATTATTTATGTATGTATGCGGTTAAGTTACAAGAAGAAATTGTATACATACATATACGTTTATGTAAAAGGATTTGTACTAGATACATAAGCGCCTTTTGTATACATACAGATATATAGAAGCTGCACGTATCCATGTACCTATATGGAAACCATAAAATATATGGTACCCACTATTGCTGCTGCCGGTTGTCTCGGATGGGCACTCGGACGGGTAAACATAGCCAACTTAACTCTTCTCCAAGCCAAGAAAAATATTTTCATGAGACGAAGCCGATGATATTGAACAGTCGTCGATGTTTGAAGATTTTTCGAATTCTCCTTCGAAGAGCCATAGGTACTATGGCTACTTGTTGGAGCCGTTTAAATCTAAAGCGTCTTTTGTTTTGATGGTGGTTTGTTTATTATTATTATTATTGGTTAAATTCTCCGGAGTCGACAAAGAGGTTCCAATTAAGTCGACAAAGAAGTTTACATTATATAAGTGACGTTCCTGGTTCTGAACTTAAATAGTGTAAAAGTCCTTAGAAGAAAATTCTGCGGAGGCGACAAAGAGGTTCCAGTTAATTGACGTTCCTGATTATAAACTTAATAATATAAAAATCTTTAGTTACAACGATATCCTCCGGAGTCGACAAAGAGCTTCCAATTAATTAACGTTCCTTATTATGAATTTATATACCTGGTATAAAAATCCTTAGGAGGAAATTCTCCGGAGTTGACAAAGAGGTTCCAATTAAGTCGACAAAGAAGTTTATATTTCATAAGTGACGTTCCTGGTTCTGAACTTAAATAGTGTAAAAGTCCTTAGAAGAAAGTTCTGCGGAGGCGACAAAGAGGTTCCAATTAAGTGACGTTCCTGATTGTGAACTTTATAGACCTATACTTATAGTGTAAAAATCCTTGGTTAGAACAAAATTCTCCGGAGTCGACAAAGAGGTTGACATTACATAAGTGACGTTCCTGGTTCTGAACATATTGTAAAAGTTCTTAGAAGAAAATTTTGCGGAGGCGACAAAGAGGTTCCAATTAATTGACGTTCCTGATTATAAACTTAATAATATAAAAATCTTTAGTTAGAACGAAATTCTCCGGAGTCGACAAAGAGGTTCCAATTAATTGAAGTTCCTGATTACGAATTTATATAGTATAAAAATTCTTAGGAGGAAATTCTCCGGAGTCGACAAAGAGGTTCCAATTAATTGACGTTCCTGATTATGAATTTATATACTATAAAAATCCTTAGAAGAAAATTCTGTGGAGGCGACAAAGAGGTTCTAGTTAATTGACGTTCCTGATTATGAACTTATATAGTATGAAAATCCTTAGGAGGAAATTCTCCGGAGTCGACAAAGAGGTTCCAATTACCTAATTGACGTTCCTGATTATGAATTTATATACTATAAAAATCCTTAGAAGAAAATTCTGTGGAGGCGACAAAGAGGTTCTTGTTAATTGACGTTCCTGATTATGAACTTATATAGTATGAAAATCCTTAGGAGGAAATTCTCCGGAGTCGACAAAGAGGTTCCAATTACCTAATTGACGTTCCTGATTATGAATTTATATACTATAAAAATCCTTAGAAGAAAATTCTGTGGAGGCGACAAAGAGGTTCTTGTTAATTGACGTTCCTGATTATGAACTTATATAGTATGAAAATCCTTAGGAGGAAATTCTCCGGAGTCGACAAAGAGGTTCCAATTACCTAATTGACGTTCCTGATTATGAATTTATATACTATAAAAATCCTTAGAAGAAAATTCTGTGGAGGCGACAAAGAGGTTCTTGTTAATTGACGTTCCTGATTATGAACTTATATAGTATGAAAATCCTTAGGAGGAAATTCTCCGGAGTCGACAAAGAGGTTCCAATTACCTAATTGACGTTCCTGATTATGAATTTATATACTATAAAAATCCTTAGAAGAAAATTCTGTGGAGGCGACAAAGAGGTTCTTGTTAATTGACGTTCCTGATTATGAACTTATATAGTATGAAAATCCTTAGGAGGAAATTCTCCGGAGTCGACAAAGAGGTTCCAATTACCTAATTGACGTTCCTGATTATGAATTTATATACTATAAAAATCCTTAGAAGAAAATTCTGTGGAGGCGACAAAGAGGTTCTTGTTAATTGACGTTCCTGATTATGAACTTATATAGTATGAAAATCCTTAGGAGGAAATTCTCCGGAGTCGACAAAGAGGTTCCAATTACCTAATTGACGTTCCTGATTATGAATTTATATACTATAAAAATCCTTAGAAGAAAATTCTGTGGAGGCGACAAAGAGGTTCTTGTTAATTGACGTTCCTGATTATGAACTTATATAGTATGAAAATCCTTAGGAGGAAATTCTCCGGAGTCGACAAAGAGGTTCCAATTACCTAATTGACGTTCCTGATTATGAATTTATATACTATAAAAATCCTTAGAAGAAAATTCTGTGGAGGCGACAAAGAGGTTCTTGTTAATTGACGTTCCTGATTATGAACTTATATAGTATGAAAATCCTTAGGAGGAAATTCTCCGGAGTCGACAAAGAGGTTCCAATTACCTAATTGACGTTCCTGATTATGAATTTATATACTATAAAAATCCTTAGAAGAAAATTCTGTGGAGGCGACAAAGAGGTTCTTGTTAATTGACGTTCCTGATTATGAACTTATATAGTATGAAAATCCTTAGGAGGAAATTCTCCGGAGTCGACAAAGAGGTTCCAATTACCTAATTGACGTTCCTGATTATGAATTTATATACTATAAAAATCCTTAGAAGAAAATTCTGTGGAGGCGACAAAGAGGTTCTTGTTAATTGACGTTCCTGATTATGAACTTATATAGTATGAAAATCCTTAGGAGGAAATTCTCCGGAGTCGACAAAGAGGTTCCAATTACCTAATTGACGTTCCTGATTATGAATTTATATACTATAAAAATCCTTAGAAGAAAATTCTGTGGAGGCGACAAAGAGGTTCTTGTTAATTGACGTTCCTGATTATGAACTTATATAGTATGAAAATCCTTAGGAGGAAATTCTCCGGAGTCGACAAAGAGGTTCCAATTACCTAATTGACGTTCCTGATTATGAATTTATATACTATAAAAATCCTTAGAAGAAAATTCTGTGGAGGCGACAAAGAGGTTCTTGTTAATTGACGTTCCTGATTATGAACTTATATAGTATGAAAATCCTTAGGAGGAAATTCTCCGGAGTCGACAAAGAGGTTCCAATTACCTAATTGACGTTCCTGATTATGAATTTATATACTATAAAAATCCTTAGAAGAAAATTCTGTGGAGGCGACAAAGAGGTTCTTGTTAATTGACGTTCCTGATTATGAACTTATATAGTATGAAAATCCTTAGGAGGAAATTCTCCGGAGTCGACAAAGAGGTTCCAATTACCTAATTGACGTTCCTGATTATGAATTTATATACTATAAAAATCCTTAGAAGAAAATTCTGTGGAGGCGACAAAGAGGTTCTTGTTAATTGACGTTCCTGATTATGAACTTATATAGTATGAAAATCCTTAGGAGGAAATTCTCCGGAGTCGACAAAGAGGTTCCAATTACCTAATTGACGTTCCTGATTATGAATTTATATACTATAAAAATCCTTAGAAGAAAATTCTGTGGAGGCGACAAAGAGGTTCTTGTTAATTGACGTTCCTGATTATGAACTTATATAGTATGAAAATCCTTAGGAGGAAATTCTCCGGAGTCGACAAAGAGGTTCCAATTACCTAATTGACGTTCCTGATTATGAATTTATATACTATAAAAATCCTTAGAAGAAAATTCTGTGGAGGCGACAAAGAGGTTCTTGTTAATTGACGTTCCTGATTATGAACTTATATAGTATGAAAATCCTTAGGAGGAAATTCTCCGGAGTCGACAAAGAGGTTCCAATTACCTAATTGACGTTCCTGATTATGAATTTATATACTATAAAAATCCTTAGAAGAAAATTCTGTGGAGGCGACAAAGAGGTTCTTGTTAATTGACGTTCCTGATTATGAACTTATATAGTATGAAAATCCTTAGGAGGAAATTCTCCGGAGTCGACAAAGAGGTTCCAATTACCTAATTGACGTTCCTGATTATGAATTTATATACTATAAAAATCCTTAGAAGAAAATTCTGTGGAGGCGACAAAGAGGTTCTTGTTAATTGACGTTCCTGATTATGAACTTATATAGTATGAAAATCCTTAGGAGGAAATTCTCCGGAGTCGACAAAGAGGTTCCAATTACCTAATTGACGTTCCTGATTATGAATTTATATACTATAAAAATCCTTAGAAGAAAATTCTGTGGAGGCGACAAAGAGGTTCTTGTTAATTGACGTTCCTGATTATGAACTTATATAGTATGAAAATCCTTAGGAGGAAATTCTCCGGAGTCGACAAAGAGGTTCCAATTACCTAATTGACGTTCCTGATTATGAATTTATATACTATAAAAATCCTTAGAAGAAAATTCTGTGGAGGCGACAAAGAGGTTCTTGTTAATTGACGTTCCTGATTATGAACTTATATAGTATGAAAATCCTTAGGAGGAAATTCTCCGGAGTCGACAAAGAGGTTCCAATTACCTAATTGACGTTCCTGATTATGAATTTATATACTATAAAAATCCTTAGAAGAAAATTCTGTGGAGGCGACAAAGAGGTTCTTGTTAATTGACGTTCCTGATTATGAACTTATATAGTATGAAAATCCTTAGGAGGAAATTCTCCGGAGTCGACAAAGAGGTTCCAATTACCTAATTGACGTTCCTGATTATGAATTTATATACTATAAAAATCCTTAGAAGAAAATTCTGTGGAGGCGACAAAGAGGTTCTTGTTAATTGACGTTCCTGATTATGAACTTATATAGTATGAAAATCCTTAGGAGGAAATTCTCCGGAGTCGACAAAGAGGTTCCAATTACCTAATTGACGTTCCTGATTATGAATTTATATACTATAAAAATCCTTAGAAGAAAATTCTGTGGAGGCGACAAAGAGGTTCTTGTTAATTGACGTTCCTGATTATGAACTTATATAGTATGAAAATCCTTAGGAGGAAATTCTCCGGAGTCGACAAAGAGGTTCCAATTACCTAATTGACGTTCCTGATTATGAATTTATATACTATAAAAATCCTTAGAAGAAAATTCTGTGGAGGCGACAAAGAGGTTCTTGTTAATTGACGTTCCTGATTATGAACTTATATAGTATGAAAATCCTTAGGAGGAAATTCTCCGGAGTCGACAAAGAGGTTCCAATTACCTAATTGACGTTCCTGATTATGAATTTATATACTATAAAAATCCTTAGAAGAAAATTCTGTGGAGGCGACAAAGAGGTTCTTGTTAATTGACGTTCCTGATTATGAACTTATATAGTATGAAAATCCTTAGGAGGAAATTCTCCGGAGTCGACAAAGAGGTTCCAATTACCTAATTGACGTTCCTGATTATGAATTTATATACTATAAAAATCCTTAGAAGAAAATTCTGTGGAGGCGACAAAGAGGTTCTTGTTAATTGACGTTCCTGATTATGAACTTATATAGTATGAAAATCCTTAGGAGGAAATTCTCCGGAGTCGACAAAGAGGTTCCAATTACCTAATTGACGTTCCTGATTATGAATTTATATACTATAAAAATCCTTAGAAGAAAATTCTGTGGAGGCGACAAAGAGGTTCTTGTTAATTGACGTTCCTGATTATGAACTTATATAGTATGAAAATCCTTAGGAGGAAATTCTCCGGAGTCGACAAAGAGGTTCCAATTACCTAATTGACGTTCCTGATTATGAATTTATATACTATAAAAATCCTTAGAAGAAAATTCTGTGGAGGCGACAAAGAGGTTCTTGTTAATTGACGTTCCTGATTATGAACTTATATAGTATGAAAATCCTTAGGAGGAAATTCTCCGGAGTCGACAAAGAGGTTCCAATTACCTAATTGACGTTCCTGATTATGAATTTATATACTATAAAAATCCTTAGAAGAAAATTCTGTGGAGGCGACAAAGAGGTTCTTGTTAATTGACGTTCCTGATTATGAACTTATATAGTATGAAAATCCTTAGGAGGAAATTCTCCGGAGTCGACAAAGAGGTTCCAATTACCTAATTGACGTTCCTGATTATGAATTTATATACTATAAAAATCCTTAGAAGAAAATTCTGTGGAGGCGACAAAGAGGTTCTTGTTAATTGACGTTCCTGATTATGAACTTATATAGTATGAAAATCCTTAGGAGGAAATTCTCCGGAGTCGACAAAGAGGTTCCAATTACCTAATTGACGTTCCTGATTATGAATTTATATACTATAAAAATCCTTAGAAGAAAATTCTGTGGAGGCGACAAAGAGGTTCTTGTTAATTGACGTTCCTGATTATGAACTTATATAGTATGAAAATCCTTAGGAGGAAATTCTCCGGAGTCGACAAAGAGGTTCCAATTACCTAATTGACGTTCCTGATTATGAATTTATATACTATAAAAATCCTTAGAAGAAAATTCTGTGGAGGCGACAAAGAGGTTCTTGTTAATTGACGTTCCTGATTATGAACTTATATAGTATGAAAATCCTTAGGAGGAAATTCTCCGGAGTCGACAAAGAGGTTCCAATTACCTAATTGACGTTCCTGATTATGAATTTATATACTATAAAAATCCTTAGAAGAAAATTCTGTGGAGGCGACAAAGAGGTTCTTGTTAATTGACGTTCCTGATTATGAACTTATATAGTATGAAAATCCTTAGGAGGAAATTCTCCGGAGTCGACAAAGAGGTTCCAATTACCTAATTGACGTTCCTGATTATGAATTTATATACTATAAAAATCCTTAGAAGAAAATTCTGTGGAGGCGACAAAGAGGTTCTTGTTAATTGACGTTCCTGATTATGAACTTATATAGTATGAAAATCCTTAGGAGGAAATTCTCCGGAGTCGACAAAGAGGTTCCAATTACCTAATTGACGTTCCTGATTATGAATTTATATACTATAAAAATCCTTAGAAGAAAATTCTGTGGAGGCGACAAAGAGGTTCTTGTTAATTGACGTTCCTGATTATGAACTTATATAGTATGAAAATCCTTAGGAGGAAATTCTCCGGAGTCGACAAAGAGGTTCCAATTACCTAATTGACGTTCCTGATTATGAATTTATATACTATAAAAATCCTTAGAAGAAAATTCTGTGGAGGCGACAAAGAGGTTCTTGTTAATTGACGTTCCTGATTATGAACTTATATAGTATGAAAATCCTTAGGAGGAAATTCTCCGGAGTCGACAAAGAGGTTCCAATTACCTAATTGACGTTCCTGATTATGAATTTATATACTATAAAAATCCTTAGAAGAAAATTCTGTGGAGGCGACAAAGAGGTTCTTGTTAATTGACGTTCCTGATTATGAACTTATATAGTATGAAAATCCTTAGGAGGAAATTCTCCGGAGTCGACAAAGAGGTTCCAATTAATTAACGTTCCTGNCTGCTACCTTTTGTCAGGAACTTAGTCCAGTTTCTCACTTAAGACATCCCCATTATGACTGAAGCTATGGTCCAGTTCTGAAGGTCCTTGAAATGCGTAATCCGATCCATTTTCCATTGTGTCACTCACTTTAGTTTGATGCAGAGTATCGTCAAGATTCAAGTCCTGCTGGAACGGTGAAGAAGAAAACCTATCCTGAAAAATGATACAATTACTTACTCAGTCAAAAGACGGCCAGGATACAGGACCTTGTCTCAAAATATTGCTTGTGATACAATTGTTGGAAAGCATTTTTAGAGGAATAATAAGAACATTATTACTATATGCACACCTATATTTTAGTTAGCCGATGTTTTGAAAAACATTCAGGTGGAATTGAAAATAGAGATTTGTCCAAATTGGTTGCGGCATAGATACATTGATCTAACTGGTCCTAACGATTGTTAAACTGTAGTTTGGCGTTTCATCTGCAGATGAAGGTCACAAAGTAGACCGTTAAAGTAAATCAATTAAATTATTACATACAACGAATTTGACTGCAAAACGATCACGGTACCCCGTACCTAATGAAGATTATTCGAAATACATGTCTACTTTTACTCACGACTACCTTCTGGGGAATATCGTAAACATAGAAAAGAGATGTCAGATAGGAATTGCAGCGGACACTAATAATAAAGAAAAAGGAATAACATTACACCAATTAATGTGTAACAGAAAGAGATCCAGACAAGCAGAATTTTAGCATGTTGCCAGAATCGGACGTTAAATTTAGGAAAGAAAAAACGCTTTTTTAACTGCAACGAGGTAGTTATAAAGACGGTCCTGATTTTTTGAGTACCTAAGCAACCTCTAACCGCTGCACCGCTTACTATTATTTGGTTATCTCTTTTCACTTTGTTTGTACTACTCATGAAGCACTTCCTAACTTAACAAGGATGTGTTTAAACCCAAGCAAATGATTATAGTTCATTTACTTTCTCTAGCAATATGCCTCTTCCAATGCCTTGGATGCGCGCTGGCACAATCCTAGGTAGGGAGGAAAAAGCTCATTATACTCTCGACTCTTGTTCATTAAACACACTTTTTCATACAGTACCTGCCAAAAGTTTTGTTCAATCATGAATAGTAGTACGAGTCGACAACAAGCGTTAAAGTCTTTAATATGTCTTCAAATATAAATAAACATCTCGCTGATATTTTCAGTAGTAATTGGTACCAATAACAGCACATTTGACCGACGCAATTGTAGTGGATAAAATGGTCAATTTTTCCGTGCAGTACTGTACGGACTATACGCTCCTCACCGGTTAAGAATTCGGCTGAGAGTTGTCTCCTTCCTTTTCTGGCCTAGTGCTGTTCTTTTCTAGTTTGCGTTGGTCAAACTGAAGGTCACATCGCTACAGAAACTAAACGAAGTATACAGTCCAAAGTGGAAACAAGAAAGAATATACGTCCAATTTTGATCGTCTGATATTAAAATATACAAAAGGCGTTATCCGTAAAACATTTCATTTGTCAATGCCTGCTGCAGATCCACTTCCCAATTAAACGGAGTGGTCTTTGAATGATTATTGTTAATAAGTGCGACATAGCAGAGATAGATAATGAAAGAAAGAGGTAGAAAGGGATGGAGAACGAGAGGGACGCGTTGTACGGCACAATCAGTAGACCGCCTAGGGACATTTGATGATGTCCACCCCTTTGTCGTATCTGCCTGCACTTTGCTACAGTTACCGAACGCGTTAATGCAAGAGGAATAAGAAGAAGTTCATTTATAGTAACGTATAAGTAGTGATCACTTTTGTGTCTCGTCTGACCGCAACCTTTTATGTTTGCATTCCTTAATGAAGGTATCGTATGCAATAATGTGCTAATGTGCTGATTAGCTAATATTTAAGCATGGGCATGTTTGTAATGGAAAATGGTGTAGCTGTCTCCTCTGATGATATCGGAGGACGTTCCGGAATTAACTGACTCTCAAAATGTCTAATGAAAAGATGGAACTACGTTAACTTTCGGTATCATACAGGCGTTTACTAATCACAAATACAGCTAATCTTTCACTTACTGACAAAGTAGTTTAAGGTAGAAAATGTTGACGTGATTGTATATTTATGTAATTGGCATATCTATTCCAATTCCTGTGCAGCAAGGATGAAATCCTATGCACTAAGAGTTGACGTTGACTAATGATGAGAAACTTCCTTATTGACATATGGACCACGGATACCTAAATGCTATGCATCAAGGATTCAAAGGATTAGATTGCATTACAGTAGTATTAAAATGTATATAAATTAACAAAAAAGCAGGCGCCGATACACTAATGGGGCAATAGTTGTAATACCCCCTACTCTCCTCTGACCATCGACCTAACTATTTTATTTTACCCAAGTTTAAATTGTCATGTACACATCATTGGCGATTTATAAGAATTGTTATTAATCGATTCCCATCACTCCTGTCTCAACTAGTTTTGTACATCCAGTACCAAGAGTATTTTTAGATCTTGACGCGCTTGAATTCTTCATATTTGAAGGTATCTCATAAGGAGATCGTGGGATTTCAGCTAAGGATCTATGCAATAGTTATTGGGATAAGCTCTAAACAAAGCAGTTATCTACTTATTGGATAATCAAGACGAAATGCTCCATTAGCCGATGTCTCTTCCTGTTTCATTTGTCATTAACGCTTCCTGAAGTTTCATTTAAATATATGGCTCAAGTGAAATTTCTTGGTGCTTCTTTTTCAAATAATTAGACTTAGTGTGAATCAGTTTTAGTTGTTGTTACCGAAGGAACACACAATTTTTAGTATACTACGTAAAGTTTAAGTTGAGCAATGATAAGACGTCAGTGAACATTGAGCTTAAACTGCGAACATTTGTAGGAGGTTTGGTGTTACAACCACGCTATAAAATAGGGTTAGGTAATAAATCTCACCCTCTTTGATGAGGCGACGTGTAGGTTGGATGAAACATATTGACGTAAGAGATGCTTTTCGAGAAAGGAATAAGGTCAAGTGTCCTGAACGTTTAATGCCGATCCTTCAGAGCATTTTACTACGTAATCGGTCAAAGATATGACGAAAAATCGGGCGCACGTCAATTCCAAGAAACTTTGGAGATATGTGTCGTATTTCAAACCGTAACTTTTCCCGATCTTCAAAGAGAAAATGAGACGTTTTGAAGGAATTGATTAAGCAACGAATGGAAAGAAATAAAAAAATTAAAGATGTTTCAACCGATTTTTTTCAGAAGATTTTGACCTCAACTTGAAACTTCATTTTTAACAACTTTAATAGCTATGGTAAACATTCGAAAGATTTAATTAAAAAAGTTGTTGTAGAGGTACAAACATTTATAAAAGTCGAAAGTTATTTCAAGCGATTTTACAGTGCATTTTGGATTGTCAGAGATACTTCACACTGAAGATTATTCACACAATATTCAAGAAGAAGATAAAACTGATTTAACCAAGGATTTTGTGTAAGGAAATATAAGAATTATTGTAAGAATCTGAGATAGTTATGTGATATCTACAAATAAATTCCAGGAGATTTTGGGAAAATGAGAAATGTCATTTCAAAATGTCAGTTTTTATATTGTAAATCCAGATGATTCGGAAGAAGAAGAAGTTCAGTTATATTGGATATTTAACAAGAAAATCTAAGGAAGGAACTTTGGGGAACAGGCACAGGAATAGGAGAACAGAGGACTCTATGGAAGTCAATAAAAAATAGGCGAGATAGGTTGGTAAAACACCTTCTCAGGCATGCAAGTCTAGTCAGAGACAAATTAGAGGCAGAAACGGGAATTAGGAGGAGTAGAGGAGTCTGGTAAAAAGGGGGGTTGATAACTAAGTAGCATGATTCGTTAAGAATTTAATAAAAGAGATCATGACAATCCGAAAATTAATAGAACTAGAGAAGGCTAGAAATGAAGATGTATTAGAAAGAATAGGAGAACGGAGGACTCTATGGAAGTCAACAAGAAATATGCGAGATAGGTTGTTAGAATCACCTTCCCAAGCATGAAGGTCTAGTCAGAGACATATCATATCAGGCAGAAACGGAAGTTAGAAGGGGTAGAGATTACAAGTTTCAGATAAAGAGAAACTGGCGACTGATTGTATAATAAGAATAACTCCTTTTGCACGGTGAATAACCCAAATTGACGTATTACTTAATTAATTGAATAAGAAATGACACAAATAAGTGTAAAGGGAACGAGCATTTTCTTTCGTTTTGTGGTGTTATAGGCGGATGATGAGGATATCGTGGGTAGAAAAAGAAATGAAGAGGTATTAGAAAGAATAAAAGAACAGAGGACTCTATGGAAGTCAATAAGAAATAGGCGAGATAGGTTGGTAAGACACCTTCTCAGACATGAAGGTCTAGTCAGAGACATATTAGAGGCAGAAACAGGAGTTAGGAGGGGTAGAGGTAGACCTAGATTAGATTACTGTTCGCAAATAGTTAAGGATGTGGGTTGTTCTAGGTTTAGGGAAATGCGAAAATTAGCTCAGGATAGGAAAGGGTGGAGGTGCGTGTCCAAGCAGTCTTAGGATTGATGACCTTGTGATGATGATATGAACTCTAGGAAATTTCGTAATGAGAAAATAGGAAGAATTACAAAAATCATTTTCAACTGGTGTAGGATGATGATAGGTATTGGATAAACGTTCAATATAGAAACGGGCATAAATCTTTGAAGTCACAGTTATCTATTAGTTAAATTGGAATGACGTTAGCAGTTGTATTTGCATTCTTTACTGGACGAAATTCCTGTAACATTCCTTAATTTTAAGGAACATCCTCCGTGTGAAGGAATGAATTTTCGGTTTACCTTTTCAAGTTGCGTCCATGCTCCCTTATCATCACGAAGCTTATCAAAATTGCCACCCAACCGTCATCATTATCGTAATTTTGAAACAAACAACCGATAACGGCGCGATCAAATAAACCGAGGCAACTGCGATAAAAACAGTGAAAATGTGCATCCTTGATCAAGAGAGCTCGAACGTAGTGGAGACAATATTTGTGGCGGATTATGCACCAATGAATCAGTGCGAGAGAGAACCGAGAAGTTACAACCAGTGAAGCAGTGCACTGTTAAAATGGGCAGCCGCGCTTAACAGGGTACCCACTCGCAACGTCACACATACACATTCACAGTAACACAAACCAACAGAAGACAGACACACACATGCAGGCGAAGGCGAGGTCGGATCTCTTGGACGACCGACGTCTCCGAGTGAATTGAACACCAGTGCGAGAGAATGAGAAGGAATGATAAAAAACCGACGACGCGTTCGCTACCGCTATATTCGTCGCGGCCGCCTAGATTTCTCCTCGTGGTCGTCACTTTTTACGTCTGGGAACATTTAAGGGTAATAAGGTGTTGTATTGAGTGTGTTACCGGAAGATTTACATTTGCATATGCAGAATAGGCAATCGTAACATCTAGAAAGAAGGAGAAAGACCTGTCAGGGATGTAAAAGCACTGGACATGGGACTTTACTTAAATTCCTCTTATTCAGGGAATATTATCATGCATCCCAGGAGACTTGTTTTTATGGAAAAGGAAAGTAAATCAATAGATGTCCAATCGTTCTTACAACTGAGTAGTGTTGGATTCTCCCTTTGCAGAGGACCTACCAACTAGAATCTCTCCACATCAAGCCGTTATGGGACCATTGGTCCAAGATATTGATGACACTCTTTTTCGTATACCTTACTGTTTAAAAATTACCTTATTTATTCATTTATCCTACGATTTTTGCTCATACCCTTAATATGAACTCCGTTTCGTACATTTGACTCTCCAAATGGGAATATTCTTGTAATTCGTCCTATGTAGGAAGACCAAAAACATCTGGATTATTCTTCCATCAGTTATGAAGCATATCTTCTTAAATGGAATCTTCAAGTAAAGAGTTTCTGAAGTCCATTTGACTTTTAATAATGACGTATACATACAGCCTAAGGAGTATACTCGACCTAGGATGTCACTGTCTTAGTCTTCATGTTATTATCACGGAGTGAGTCCTATTTTTAGGGAAATGCGAAGTTTAGCTCAGGATAGGAAAGAGTGGAGGTACGTGTCCAACCAGTCTAAAGACTGATGACCTGATGATGATGAAACGTATAATAAACTAAACTGCTATAGTTGAAACTAATCGACACAAACACTAAAATTAGTAGGTACCAAGAGCGTACTCAAAAGTATTGCAACATATTGATCAGAAAGAAAGTCGTAGAAGCCATAGGGTGTCTAGGTTAGAAGGTCTGAGAAAAGAAGAAATGCGAAAGAGTTTACGTGAAACGAACTTAATCGTAGACGACATAGAAAGGATCAGATTGATGTGCTGTGGACATTTAAGGAGAACGCAAACAAACGGATGACTCCAAAGGATATGAGACTAGATCTCAATAGAACGACGAAGGAGGAGAAGAAACCGGTAAAAGATTGGGACGATGGAGTAAGAGATGCAATAAAAAGAAGGACAATGGAAGATAGTCAATGATGGCCCATGGAGGAATCCAGTATTCGGAATCCATGCATTAGTAAGATCCATGGAGCATCTCGTCGTCATCATTGATGGGATCCTCATTTTAAATGAGACTTGATGATCTGATCCATTACTTTTAAATCACCTCATCAGTCCAGTCGTTAAATGACAGGGCTACCAATTGAAGATAAAGAAAAATCAACTGAGCGTTTGCAAACTTTTTTTGAGAGTCATGGATCCGGAATGCAAATATTACAGACTTATAATAGTAAGCAAATTCTAGCCTAGGAGGTGTTTGGAAGAGGAAGTCCTGCTTGAGTGATGGAATCCTGATATCTTCCGTAAACCTTTCTAGACACCACAATTCCAAAATAAATAAAGAATTATTACTTAGAGATCAATAAAGAATCGCAAGTACAAAAATGGTGACTAATTGCAACTGTAACCACAATTTAGCAATAGAAAACCATCAAGGGTTAACAACAGGAGATCCTGCTCAATAACCCGCAATTGGAATCTTGGAATCCGTCTTATTTTTTAAAGTATTATCGTAACTTCAACCGAAGATGAAAAAAAATTAACTACTTGGTGATCAATAGAGAAAGATTTAAAGGTTCCCAGATTGAATACAAAAATGATAGCTGAATGTCGTCCATCCAAATCCTAGATACTTGGAGTAACATTATTTCACGGAAGCACAAGAAGATGAAGATGTAGAAGAAGAAACTCCATAATACATGCTTTCGAAAACTCAATATCTTAACAATATTAATTTGATATCGACCAGATATAAAATATAATTGCTCCAATGTCTATGTATATCGATGTACTTGTAGCTAACGTACTTCTTGCGCGGTGAACGGCTGTTTGTCTGTATATAATTAATCAACCCACAAGTCCATGTACATGTACATTTACATAGACCCATAATGTATTTAGCGCTTATGTATCGATCTATATACCGGCGCGTTTACATAACGTCTATGTATATTATTATTTGTGTTCAAAGTGTGCGTTGCACACATGGGAAATTTCCCCGGTCCTGCACGCACGAACGCACTCTCTCTTCCTCTTATTACGCTCATCGTCAGTGCAATATTTCGTTTATAACGAGAAACTTTTATAATGTCATAAAACCGGTTCCATATTTTTACAGTGTACTTCGCTTGAACAAAACCTTCAGTAACAGCCGGCAGTGGAGAGAACCGTAGTCTATATAAATACATAGACACTTATATATCTGCATGTATATTTGTGTGAGTGTGTACAGTGTAAATATGTACTGCGAGGTACATAAGGGGGAAGTGATACATAGGCTCTCCGTCGTTTATTTACCTCTCGCAGTCGTTCAGACCGCCGTCAGATGGGAAACTCACCAGTCTGCCGAGCGAAATCGTACCGAGCCGTGGAATAAAACACAACACCAACGTCCACTACGACAATTGTTTTTAACATCGTCGGTTTTTATGAAGAATAATCCGTCAAAGTGCGACGACGTTTTCAAACCGTTTCGTTCGCGCGTTTATACGAAATCGAGGAAGGGGTTTTGAAATGTGCGCAAAATAAGGTTATGGTCTTCTCTGTGTGTGTGCGTGTGTATGCGTGTATGTGTATCGGTGTTTGTAAGTGAGTCTATGTGCGTGCTGCCGCTGCTTTTAAAACGGATGACACACACAGCGTCGAACTATTACATGAGAATTCTCTCGAAAGTTATCCGAGCTTTTTTCCGTCTTGTCGTCTGAGTTTTCCGGATACTGGCCTCTCGGTAACGTTGTGCGACGGGATGGCTTTGGATTCGTAGAATCGACGGCCCTCGAAGAGGTCTCCTCGACCGTCGTAAAAATTTGCCTGGAATTGGTCCCTCGGCCTATTCATTATTGAAACGTACAGAATGTAATACGTCGGCTGCCGGTTACTTCTATTGCTGGCAGTATTGTGGACTGTTTTGTGAAAAAATGTGCACAACTTTGGATTACCACCATTGCTAGGTTTATTGCTCAAGTCGTTTAGACAGAGAAAATTCGGTAAGTAGCTTTAGGGCTTGAACGACTACTTAGGCCTTATGTACCTTCTTATTAATAACCCTGAATTGGCAAGAATTTTGTACAAAAAATAATAGATAAGTTACTGTAAGCAAATCCTTGTTTCTACTGGGATATAAAAGTGAATTTCAAAGAAGTTTGAGTAGTTCTTTCACTGAAAGGTACTACTTATCGTAGGTTGAGTTCTTTCCCGAATGTCACTCATATAGGTCATATGTTCTATAAAAAAGGTACGGTAGATCACTCTAAAATACCTCAAGGATTAACAGGGGATGCCTTTCACTGGGAAATGGAATGGCCTTATTCCAAATGGCACCTAGTACTTGCTTATTATGAATGAGTTATCACTGTAAAAGAACAAAGAGGGTGCTTCCAGACTGGGCAAAGATATTGCTTTCAACGGAGCCGGTGGAATCTCTGATCGTCCGGAAGATCCAATGAGTGAAGTATTCTTTCTAATTAGGAATGTCCTTATCGCAGTGGAAGCGTATAGCAGTTGTTTTAATTATCCAAGTACATAATTAGTAATAAATGTTCTCGGTATTGTTAATAATAATCTACAATTAAATGGTCATGAAATAAGATAAAGACTACATGGAATAAGAGCACCAATAAAAGAAATTCTACTAACTGAAGCTCAATTCTTCTCGTTGGCAGTTGAAGCAGCAGAAAATGGTTCTTCTTGGAACATACGAAGTTCTAGGAAAATCCGACTTTTCAACGCATTAACAATAAACATTTACTAACTACATGAACAATATGTTGCTGATGCCAGACCCATGCAACACAAGTGGGCGGTTCTATCCAACCGTTTTCTTCTTGGAACCCATCAATAGTAGATACACTATATACCTAGTCGTGAGCATATACTACATAGCATGTACATAAGTGTACAAAATTATTAAATGTCAAAATGGGCATTATATGTATAACATCATATCTAACGGGAACGTTAATTTAGAATTAATTATGTTTAAGTAATATATTAATAGGTACCTAGATCTGACACAAACAAAAAAATAATAATAATAATAACATATACGGTATTATTTACTTGATAACTGACTTATCATCAACACGCTGTCGTTTGACCCTTCATGTCATCCAGCCAGTCACTGATGTAAATAAAGTCGTCCATGGAAATTCTTTTTTTTTTCTTTTCGTGAACAAAAGTTTTCTGATGTTTTTCAAAAGTGATGTTTGTTCTCAAATTGTGCACATTACGTTGAAAAAGCCGATTCATAGTGTTCACAAGTGTCACCGGGCTTTTTGTTTGTTCGTTTTGTGCATTTATTTCAAACACTGGACCCGTTGGATGCAATTCGTTTCTCAGAATTGACCGGTGAGTTTTCTTATCTTCCTCTTTCGTTGCTGAAACTTGAATCCAGGTTATTCTATCTAATTAATTACGTATTGTTTAGAAAGGCGGTAATTAACATGCGGAAAAATGACACTAGTCTAGTGGAGCTGTTTCTTTTTGTGTGTATGTCGTATTCCTATTCCTTTTATATGATTTATGTAACTTATTAATCAAAACTTGCCATTAATTTGACGGATACATATAAATATATATATATATNGAATGATATTTTGAAAGCCAATAAAATCTAGGCACCACTTTATACAAACCACCCACCCTCTATACCAAAAATTTGATCAAACATCTGTTTGTCAAAGCAAACTGCTTCCTTCGGTCATGATTTAGGGCATTTGGAGGAGGGGGGCAATTGTACCCAACGCTCCCTCTCATGTATACGCGGCTAATAACAACACTATACTCCGTCCCAGTGTTGCTGTGTAAGTCCTGGTCTGTAAAGCGAGTCCTTGGATCGACTACGAATGCCGCATGGGGTCCTCCTGAGAAAAAATAAAAATAAAATAAAAACTCTTAGAAGAATGAGTCTAATTAGATTTGACATGATCAGGTCAAATGATACCTATAACCTAAACAGGTCCTCATAGGATAACTCCATCTGATGGACCAAGTTTGGTTGCCATACTTGCCACAAATATACCTAAGGCGTTACGTCTGGTCCCAATCAAAATTATCTTGTGCGGATCCTATTTGAAGTGAGCTATATAATGTAGCATTAGGACCACTACATGTTTTGGGTTTCTCTCATAAGATCTAGTTGGGGGTTGAAGATTTGGTAAATCTTCTTCGAACCACTGAATTGGTGAAAACTTTAACTTTTGGGTGTTTCATTCCCACCAGCCAGGTATGCCTGTGGACGGGCAGTCCNAATGCCTTCCGTCATGCGCTTTAGCAGGTATCACGGCGGATAGAGGGCTATAACCATAACAACCCTTAATCTAGTTCAGCGTTCTTTTTTTTTTTTCATACGCAGCATCGAGGGATGTGAATAAATTTTTCTGGATCTGTAGGCATCTACCTACAGATACCCGCCACTATGTACGTTCCTACATGCATATACATATATAATTAGGTCTCAGTATTTATAATGTATTTTGTTGGGGGGTTGATTACATAGGCGGCTTTGTGTATACGTATTTGTGTCCGGGGGTTCTCGTGGGATTTTTCTTTGCAAGTTAAGCTGTCTTCAATGAATCTCGTATGGGTACGTGACGTTCGGGGGTTGAACAGCGTTGGAGTTTGATGTTTTTCAAAAAAGTCCTGGTCGGTAAAGCGAGTCCTTGGATCGACTACGAATGCCGCATGGGGTCCTCCTGAGAAAAAATAAAAAAAAAATAAAAACTCTTAGAAGAATGAGTCTAATTAGATTTGACATGATCAGGTCAAATGATACCTATAACCTAAACAGGTCCTCATAGGATAACTCCATCTAGTGGACCAAGTTTGGTTGCCAGACGGCTCAAATATTTCTAAGGCGTTACATCTGGATCCTATCAAAATTATCTTGTGCGGGTCCTATTTGAAGTGAGCTATATAATGTAGCATTAGGACCACTACATGTTTTGGGTTTCTCTCATAAGATCTAGTTGGGGGTTGAAGATTTGGTAAATCTTCTTCGAACCACTGAATTGGTGAAAACTTTAACTTTTGGGTGTTTCATTCCCACCAGCGAGGTATGCCTGTGGACGGGCAGTCCCTCCGGACAACGCCGGAAGGTAAGACGGAAGGACCTCTTCAGCCTGCTTGCAGGAATCGTGGGAATGGGTGGGTGGTGGTTCGGGTGAGAAAGACGAGACGGACGAAATGAAGAAAGAGGAAAATGAAAGATTATCTGTGGAATATTACTGCCCCAGCATTTACCTAATTGATCCAAGAAAACCACAGAAAAAGTTGCACCAAGGCAGACGGACCCGGAATCGAACCGGCGTCCTCCCGAATGCTAAGCAATGGTCTAAACCTCTAGGCCATGCCGCTCGGTATTAATTGGTGATCAAGTGGTACCTTTTCGGAAAAATTTTTGAAGTCTCTCCTATGACAGAGTATGAGAAGCCCCTCGGAATTAGGGAGATGGTATTTACTTGTCATAACCCAATCTACTCTCCCTACCTAAATCAACACAATACAAAGAAACCACCTGGATTAGGTGCGGCTCCAAATAAGTATTTGTTATTAAAATGAGCTACGGGTTAACTTCTTAGTGGGTGCGAATTAAAAATTACCTTAAGCGTGAGGATGCTCTTTTCAACTACATAGTTTCCAAAACTGTAAGCGTCACCTAAATAAATAAGGGTTTAATAATGATTTTATGATTTTTTGAAATGTAAAACGTTTGTGGTTGATGTGTCAAATCTGATTGGCATACGGCCTGGGATGCTAACGCTTTTAAGGGCTAAACGGAAGACGCCGTGTAGGTCTTTATCCCTTGCATTAATTACGTGATCCGCAACCCTTTGAAGTGGTTAAAAGTAAAGTTTGCGTGAGTATCTTTCGGAAACATCTCGTCGGGGACATGTGAACGTTTTCCGGGGATTTTCATCACTGGTCATAACAAATGAAAAACGGTCTCTACAGTCTACACCATACTTTATGTATTTTCATTTTAAATCTGTTAGTGTTTTTCTTTATCTAACTATCAGAACGTTATTATAGAAGGTATAACTACATATATGATTTGTATCTACAGTTCTCTCTCTATCATCATCATCATCATCATAAGGTCATCAGTCCTAAGACCGGTTGGACACGTACCTCCAGTCTTTCCTATCCTGAGCTAAACTTCGCATTTCCCTAAAACTAGAACAGCCCACATCCTTAACTATTTGCGAACAGTAATCTAATCTAGGTCTACCTCTACCCCTCCTAACTCCTGTTTCTGCCTCTAATATGTCTCTGACTAGACCTTCATGCCTGAGAAGGTGTCCTACCAACCTATCTCGCCTATTTTTTATTGACTTCCATAGAGTCTTCTGTTCTCCTATTCTTTCCAATACCTCTTCATTTCTAACCTTTTCTACCCACGATATCCTCATCATCCGCCTATAACACCACAAAACGAAAGAAAATGCTCGTTCCCTTTACACTTATTTGTGTCATTTCTTATTCAATTAATTAAGTAATACGTCAATTTGGGTTATTCACCGTGCAAAAGGAGTTATTCTTATTATACAATCAGTCGCCAGTTTGTCTTTATCTGAAACTTGTAATCTCAGCGGAAAAGTTTTCGTGCCCGGGAAAGTGGTTTTTCCTGAGGAAAATGTCATTTCTCAGGCAGACGGTTGTAAAAAAAGGTCAAAGTCAGCCATTCCAAGCTTCGCCTTAAGCAGCGTGAAGCCGGCAACAGATATTTTCTATAAAAAATTCACTCGTTTTAATGGAACCTGCTTTTGTTTCTTCTTCTTTGATGTTCCATTTTTTTTTTTTCGGGCTTGTGGCTGGAATCGAAGCTTTTTATTAGTCAAAAGCATATACAGGGCGTCTAGTTTTCGTAATTCGTCATATTTTCCAGACGGCGTTGGCACTTGTTGTCTCGTTAGGTACGGGGTGAGGTTATATAACGGAGACAGTTTTACGATCAATAAAGGGGAAAATGTGAGGGCCTCATTTGGACCGTTTTCGTTTCCGTATCTTCACCGTTTGTTGGAAATATCTTTTCTCCGCAAAGTTAATTCATTAATTGGTCCGATGGAGTAGTCCTTCCCTTATACGCACTCTCATTCCGCGAAACGAAATTTATTCACCGTTCGCGAGAAATAACTCGGTGGTATGCCCTTAATTGTGAGTTCCTGGTCGTTGTCACTAAATTTTCTCCTTAATAAACCACCTGGAAGTGAATAAAGTGGTTGCAAATTGATCCATTTCGTTCTCGAGCGATGGACAATTATCTTCCAAAAATAATTGAAACTAAAAGAATTCATTCAACGAACTTCTAAGTAAACGTCAAAAAACAGATTGGTACAAAACCACTTTTGATATGAATCGGTTAGAAGAGAGAAACAGTAGGAATTCATCATCATCATCATCATAAGGTCGTCAGTCCTAAGACTGGTCGCACACGTACCTCCACTCTTTCCTATCCTGAGCTAAACATAGCATTTCCCTAAAACTAGAACAACCCACATTCTTAACTATTTGCGAACAGTAATCTAGTCTAGGTGTACCTCTACCCCTCCTAACTCCTGTTTCTGCCTCTAATATGTCTTTGACTAGACCTTCATGTCTGAGAAGGTGTCTTACCAACCTATCTCGCCTATTTCTTATTGACTTCCATAGAGTCCTCTGTTCTCCTATTCTTTCCAATACCTCTTCATTTCTAACCTTTTCTACCCACGATATCCTCATCATCCGCCTATAACACCACATTTCGAACGCTTCTAACCTTTTCTTTTCCGCCGCTCCCACTGTCCATGTTTCGCACCCGTACAACGCCGTGCTCCAAACATACACCTTTAACAACCTTTTTCGAATTTCTAAATTAACCGTTCGCGAGCATAGAAGTGACTTCTTTTTATTAAAGGCGACACGACCCTGCGCTATCCTCTGCTTTATATCCCTACTACTCCTTCCATCCTCACTTATCTGACTTCCTAGGTATCTAAAATCAGCCACTTCTTCTAATTTTTCGTCTCCTATCTTTATATTCGCTCTTTCCCTACTTTTTCTTCCCTTGCATACCAGTATTTTAGTTTTACTTTTATTTATTTTCATACAGTACTGATCTGTCAGTACCGCTTCCATTTTATTTAAAGCCATCTCTAGGTCCTCCTTGCTAGATGCTAATACTGCTATAAGTAGGAATTATAAAAGATATTAACCAATTAAAATGGTCTGCTACACAATCGTGTACCATCTTCTCTTGTTATACAATGCCAACTGGGAACAGGATCAGGATTAGGATGAAAGTGTTACTTAGGCCTACATTCGATATTTAGGTTGTTATCCTTGAACAATAAATGTACTTAACCTAAAAATCTTTATTATTTTAGATATGTGCTGTGCAGGTCTGTGTTTTTTATCATATTTCCAAATATTAACAACTAGATGCATGTAAATAATTGATAAGACGTGTAGTGCAATAGAAAATTGTAACAAATTTGTAAGAGTCGACGTTATTCTTCGTATTCATCTGAATCGCGCATATATTAATGTCTGACAGGCAGACAGAGGCGACGTGTGAAGATTTATCGTTGGCATTCTTTTTTCTATTAATGAAAAAGCAAATAATTCGTTTTTCCAGTGCTGTCGCGTGCAATAAATTTCGGGACATTCCTATCCCGTTTCGCGCGCACATAAGAAGGAAATAAAAGGGGGATTATGGGGGAGTAAACACGCGCCTTCTACTTCTGTTTGATGTTGATGACAGCCGCGCTTCATATGCCTGTAACATACATATATTTTCCATCCATGTTACCGCGACACGTTCAAAAATCTCTTTGACGTCTTGTGTAGGTATAAAATTTTCTACTTTCCCGGGATTTACTGAACTGACAATATGAAGAACAATTTTTTTTATTAATCTACTCACATTGGTCGAGAAAAATGCTATAGCGCCTGATTAAATCTCAATAAGACTATCATTTTATCCACTACGGGGTCAATTAGTATACAATGTGAAATGACGTGTTCCTTGGATAAAAATTGGAAAAGTGTGCGATTATAAATAAAATACGATGCTTGAAACACTTAATTACGTCTGAAATCCGATTGGAAATGTATTCAACGTTAGAAGACTCTTATTCAACTTAATATGCAACGATAAAATTATACATTGGTGAATTTTGTGTGGCAGAAGTAAACTGATAACGAACCGCGATTTAGAAACCCCACAAAGAAAAAAACCATAAAATCGTGCTTGAGACAGAAAGTTAACAGTTACCAAGAAATCTAAAATTGTTAAAGAATTTGTATGAAATGTTTTATACATCCAACAAAAATTGCATCTCAAATCAGTATCAACTGAGGATTTGGCACTGTATTGCAAGTGGAAACCAGCGAATTTTATGTTTTATTCATAACAACTGTTAATGATACTTGGATCCATCGATGTAGTTCTGGAAAGTAACAGCCAAACAATGGACAGGATCCAGGTGAACCACTTTCATAGGAGACGAAGCTATTTTTTGGTACACAAAAGAAATTAGCGGCATTGAATGTCCCCATCATCATTAGCTAGTCAGTCCTGACTGGTTAGACACACACCTCCACTCTTTCCTATCCTGAGCTAATCTTGGCATCTATCTGGAACAACCCACATCCTTAACTAATCTAGGTCTACCTCTACTCCTCTTAAGTCTGTCTCTAATATGTCTCTGATTAAACCTTCACGGTGTCCTACCAACCTATCTCGCCTATTTCTTATCGACTTCCATAGAGTCCTCTTCATTTCTAACCTTTTCTATCCATTGTATCCTCATCATTCGCCTGTAACACCACATTTTGAACGCGTCTTGCCTTTTATTTTCCCCCGCGCCCGGCGTCCATGTTTCGCTCCCGTACAACGCCGCACTCCAAACATACACTTTTAACAATCTTTTTAGAATTTCTAAATTAATCGTTCGTGAACTTAGAAGTGAGTTGATTCCTAACATTTCGCTAGCGCGAGTGACAAACTTTTCCAGAGATCCTTCCATTTCCGATCTGAAGAAGCTTGTCACTCGTGCTAGCGAAACGTCAGGAAGCAACTCCACCTTTACACCCAAATGAGGACACCATCAGTTCAACAAATTAATGTTTGAACTGCTTCTGCAACCACCTTATTCGCCAGATTTGACACCCAGTGACTGTCGTGTATTCCCTAAGCTCAAAACACGACTCCTTAAACATAATGGAAATATTTGAAGACTTGGACGAATCGTACTGGATAATCTGATAGTGGCTAGTAATCACCTGAATTATTACAGTATCTCCGAGGGTCATTTTTAGGCAAACTTATTAGATGTCATAATGACAAATAATATGTTAAGAACGCCGTGAATGGATAAATTCCTGTCGAAGCCTGTTTTGTTGTAATTGTATTAGGTAAGGACGGTGCAGCAAAAAGGGTGCTAAAGGATTCTGTTACGCTTTGTATGACTGATAGCATCATACATACGTAGGTGTAAGGACTGTGAAACATAAACCTTATCATCATCGTATGTTGTCAGAGAGAATCTTGTCGGAACATTATTTGGTTCATTTATGGTCGATAACCTTGGAACTAATGTGTGAAGAATGGATAGCGATAATGAGGCGATAAAAGCTTGTGGCAATTTTGTGCGAGTGTGTGCGCGGATAGGTACTTGTTGAATAACGATGATGGTACAAGGGGAAGCACAAAAAGTTACTTGTTCATTCATTGGATAAAATTTTAGTGGAAAAACTTTCAGTAATGACAAAAAAAGAATTCACGCATCACATCTTCTTGATTCTAATTGATTATATGAAACATAGGATTGTTGAGTCCAAGTCGAAGTCTTTTAGGATTCCTTGTAAACAAAATTACGTAAATGTTTGGTGGTCCTAAAGTCCGCCGTTTTCGAGAAAAACGTATTTCAAAGTACAGTCCGGTCCTGGTACGACCACGCAGCGAAATAGGACATTGCAACGCCGCAATCAATATACTTCTTACATTCTCCATCGAAGTAGCTGCTTAGTTATTATCGCAATTTGTCTGTAGGTACGTTGCCAGTTCGCGCCCATCAGGGCCGGCTTCGGATTGCAACTTTTAGTTTTCTTTGGCACTTAATTGCGCTTTTTGCCATGCGATCCCCTATTACATCCATTTAACACCCTTCAAATTATTATTTATTGAAACACGTACTGTCTATCGTCAATTTAAACAATTACGTAGTAGCAGGTCTTCTGTTGTGCAACTCTATTTTCATTTTAATTCTTCAAAAGGTCGAACAATAAAAATTCGTTTTATAAAGTAGCTTGTTTTCGTACTCTAAACATCAAATTAAACGATTTAACATCGGCTAAACGCGTAATACGCACCTATACGTGTATTCACTGAAATTGATGCAATTAAGGATATCAGAGGAAGGAAGAGGATAATTCCGTTCCGTAGGCGTGGGTTCGGTATTAAAAAACGGATTAGTCGGACTATTGAAGGTACCCCGAGGACTGACTACCTAGTAGGCTATTGTTGCGACGGACGGACGGACGGACGGACGGTACACAACAAATTGAGCCGGGCCCGTTTCGTTTTATTGATCCTATAAAATTCTCTGGCTGTACTCCAACAAACGAAAACAAATTTCGACCGGAATTCGTTTGCCAAGTGCCACACGGCAATTTTCTTGAACATTTTCTTTTGGTAATGAGGATCGCAACAAATTAAATGGTCGTTTTTATAAGTGAAGTTACAAGAACTTACTAAAGACTTCCTCGATTCAATAAACGATCGGTATTGAAGGCCTCATATTAATAGTTTTTAGATTGATGGGATTCTTCTTGGGAATTAGGTGCTGTTTATGTAAAAACTAATCTTGAAAAAGCCCGACAACTTTGGCGAAATGTCGATTATTATTTTTGATTAATAAATAACTTTAAACACGTGGTTTGATTTTGATTTTCCACATTTTCCAAATGGATTTATATACACCCTTTGTATTTAAATACTCGCTCTTCATATTTAAATACTGACCCAAAGAAACTAAAATAATGATCAACGAAACAGAACCAAACGAAGGAGTCCACAGTAAAATTTTACTTTTAGTTTTCGTCTATTGAAGTATATCTTGATACTTTCATGTATGCCATTAGTGAAGGTACTTTTAACCATTTGTATTTTCCTTGTTTCAGATCAGATCCGATGACCATGCATCTGCCAAAACTGGCCAAGCCAGAAAAAATCAGGTTGGTCGAAATCAACTCGCATCTCACCTGTTATCTGTGCAAGGGTTATTTTATCGATGCAACCACCATATCCGAATGCCTGCATTCATGTAAGTAAACAAGCCTCAACCCTTTGTCCTTGTTGTTATTTGGTTTTTGTTAATTTCGTCGTTTACCTACCAATGTCAGAATTATGATAAGTTCAAACAACAATCTAGAAAGTTCTATTTCTTGTGAAATCGTTTTTCCGGTGCTAGAGAAATTAAAATGTGAAAATACGAAATCCTGAACACTCTTTATTTGCTCCAAACAGAAATATATTAAGAAATGTGGTGCTCCATGTGTTTTTCTTATTACAGTTTGCCGCAGTTGTCTCATAAAATTCCTGCAAGATAATAGCCACTGTCCCATATGCGAGGTGTTGATCAACAAAGCCAAGCCAAATATCAAGTAAGTGTATTGTTAATTCTGCAACATCGGTTCTTTGTTTCCACGTCAGTCACCTCATTTTTTTTGTGTGTTATTTTTTATTACACAAGAAAACGAATAGGGATACCCCCCATCACCAATCAGTTGGCTTCCCTATATATAGAATGATATTTTGAAAGCCAATAAAATCTAGGCACCACTTTATACAAACCACCCACCCTCTATACCAAAAATTTGATCAAACATCTGTTTGTCAAAGCAAACTGCTTCCTTCGGTCATGATTTAGGGCATTTGGAGGAGGGGGGCAATTGTACCCAACGCTCCCTCTCATGTATACGCGGCTAATAACAACACTATACTCCGTCCCAGTGTTGCTGTGTATCCACGACGCAAAATTTTTCGTGTGGCACAATAATTTTAATGAGTAGTTCTGGACGTGTATACCATGAGGCGTGGGTACCACGCGTCCAAGTGAAATGCACCGTTTTGACGTCAACTTGGTTGATGTTCGTCGAGGAAGTTACGCGAGGTATGACCGTAACAATAAAGCATTCGCCCACGTTTCGCGGAACAACAACCGAATCGCCCGGCGTAATCCATTGTACCAGGTATGATACAATTGGGAAGAGAGGTTTATTGGAAGTTTTATGTCCTTTATCAGAATAGAATCGATTGCGTATCGATCTTTCTTCGGGTTATGTAATTTAATAAGTAATCGTACGGATAGTAACGGTGTAATATAAAAGTGAACGTGGTTGTTTGATGTGCAGTATATTTTGGGCCAAAACTGACCCTAATGCATGACATTTACTAGTTATTTTGGTCAGTTGACTTATCCTCTATCCCTGGATGATAAGCTATATCATTCTATTATATTCTTTTGGAAGTTTCACTTAATTTCACACGATATAATAAGGAAATGGTTCAAGACAGTTTCCATTGATGTAAAGATCGATGGCCTAAGAATAGAAAAGCGATATTAGATAATTAAGAGTTTCACTT
Source organism: Agrilus planipennis (assembly GCF_000699045.2). NCBI lineage: Eukaryota > Metazoa > Arthropoda > Insecta > Coleoptera > Buprestidae > Agrilus > Agrilus planipennis. Next base: position 3,546,512 of record NW_020439302.1, read on the forward strand.
AAAGTTTTGTTACGTTTCCAGGAGTCGTTATGTGAATTTTTGACTAAAATTTATGGTCTATAAAGGGATCTCCAATATGAGATTGTTTTTAGCAGTTCCTTAAACCAGTGGTCAAGGAAGTCACTGCTGTTAAGAAAAGAAACTTTTAGGTGTACTATTCACACAAGTTACTAATGCTAATGAGCGGACGGTCGCTCCCATCTATGTCGGAGCGTAGGGTGGAAGACCCTCTTCAGTCTTCTTTTAGGAACTGTGAATTCTTTAGGTTAGTGGTGGTTGGGGTAAGAAAGATGAGGAGACGGACGAAATGAAGACCGAAGGGAGTGAAATATTATATCTGTGGAATACGTATTACTGCTCCAGCATATGCCTAAGTGATCCAAGGAAACCCCAGAAGAACTTGGACTAGGTCAGACGGATCCGGAATCGACCTGGAGTCTTCCCGAATCCCTAGTGATCTAAACCTCTAGGGCATGCCGCTGTCTGTTATTAAGAAGCAACGTAGATATATGTAATTTTACACGAGGTGCTTCTAGGATTCATTGCTATCAAAGGCCCAAGATGAGAACAGCGACAAGCGTTGGCAGGATTCTTGGACCTTTTAGGAGAAGTGCTACGAGATGTTTTAAGCTTTACGTATCGTGTCTTTCGAATGTCAATTTCCAGTAGTACCTAGAAACAAAACATGTTCCTGAATTTCCTCTGTATAATGAGAAAATAGAGACCGATTGACTTCCATACACTTCATTGCTAATATGAAGAATACAATAAGACAAAGGTCACAGACCTGATTGCAGTAACTACCGTTCTTACACAATCCGACGTCCCTTAAGTGATTGTATTCAGATTACACATATTCCAAGAAACGCTGGTGATACACTCCATAACGATTACATGTATGTATGTATGTACATATGAACAGTAGCTGTTAATACAACAGGAGCACCTTCTGGCCAGTTGCAGTCGTTCTGTCGCTCGCGTTGTCACATACCTATATATATATATATACATACGTGCACGTTTAATACATACACTTTTACTCGCGTTTAACGTCTGACGTGTTTGTATAATGTACAAGCGTGTGTGTTGTTAGCCTGAATGTGTATCAAGAGACGCGGTTATGTACTCTGCGCGAAGCAGGCGTGAGTATATAATATCCCGAGTCCTGTATGTACTTTTGTGTGTGTGTGTGTTGTGTTGCGATCACGTGCGTGTATGTGTAGATGGGTATTTGTGTAAATGTGTGTAGTTGTTCGTTTATCGTGAGAGTTTATTGCTAAGATAAAGTGCATACAACGCAATGAATACGACGGAGGTCGGAAAACCTCAGCAACAACTGGGCATTATTATTGTTACATGTATGTTATATTTATTGGAAATTTACGTATCATTTCGGAACTCGAAGCGTCTTGAGGGCAAAGAAAAGGCTGGACGTGTCCCTGGATGACCATCATCTAGAAAAAGAGGAGCCCATTTTAAATTTCTGGACACCTTGAATTTTCCTTTATTACTTTTTGAAGGATATGGACATGAATGGTCTCGATATTAGGTTTCTTCTATTCTTAGTAGAAGGAGCACTTTTTCTCTTTATTTATTGCAAATTTACGTATTGTTTCGGAACTCAAAGCGTCTTGAGGGCAACGAAAAGGCTGGACGTGTCCCTGGATGACCATCGCCTAGAAAAAGAGGAGCCCATTTGAAATTTCTGGACACCTTGACTTAATTACATTTTGGAAGATTTGGGCATGAATGATGTCGACATTAGGTTTCTTCCATTCCTAGTATAAGGAGAATTTTTCCTCTTTATTTATTGCAAATTTACGTATTGTTTCGGAACTCGAAGCGTCTTGAGGGCAAGGAAAAGGCTGGACGTGTCCCTGGATGACCATCATCTAGAAATAGAGGAGGCCATTTGAAAATTCTGGACACCTTGAATTTTCCTTTATTACTTTTTGAAGGATATGGACATGAATGGTCTCGATATTAGGTTTCTTCTATTCTTAGTAGAAGGAGCACTTTTTCTCTTTATTTATTGCAAATTTACGTATTGTTTCGGAACTCAAAGCGTCTTGAGGGCAAGGAAAAGGCTGGACGTGTCCCTGGATGACCATCATTTAGAAAGAGGGGAGCCCGTTTGAAAATTCTGGACACCTTGAATTTTCCTTTATTACTTTTTGAAAGATTTGGACATGAATTGTGTCTATATTAGGTTTCTTCTATTCTTAGTAGAAGGAGTACTTTTTCTCTTGTTGAATCAACAAGGATCCTTGTTAATGACTCTTTTACTTTATTTCAAATGCCTACCATGAGGATTTCATGCCTAATTGGTTTGAGAAATAATGGTGATGTCCGTCTGATGGAAAAGACTGTTTGAAGTCACTGGACATTCGTTATGGCTAAATGAAGGATTTGGACGTGAATGGCCACCTCGTAATTGAGTCTTTTCCATAATAAATGAAGCAAAAGCCTAATTTCCTTGACTACGTGTCTGATTCCCGAAAGGCTGATGTTGGCAATTACAATTTTTCGTCCGATTCACAGAATTCACCATTAGGCTAATCCATTATAAACTGAATTAACTTATTCACTTATTACTTAGGTGGAAATTCGTGCTTCTAATTTAAACTTACAGTTATAAGATGAGATTTCTTTTAATCTTTCTTTGATTTTCCAAATTCCATTCGAATTTTAACGCCCTTGAAGGAAAGTTTTCCCGACAACCTCTCATCAACTTTTCTGGTGATGTTTTCGTGCGCGTGTATGAGAGACCGTGCATCTCTATGTATCTGGTATAAAGTCTGGAGAGAGTTTGTTTGATAAGTATTAGTAGGCTGGCTGGAAAGCGGCTTTGGTACTTGTACCGACGACGATTGCACGACGCCGATGACGCCGACGACTCCTCTTTGGAATGTGGAATTTAATCATTAAATGATACTGTAGATTATGAAGCACGTCGTTACTATAGAAACGGGCCCGAACGACTTCACGTTGGTCGCCGCATCGTGGCGAGACACGCGTGTGCTATTTGATTCGACTGCAACAAGAGAATAAGAATGAAGAGAGGAGCGGGAAAACAAAGGACGAAAGAAAATAAAAATGAGAAGTCGAAAACTGGATTGCGGATGTTTAACTTCTGCGGATTCACTTCACGTGTCACGCGTTTCTTTCAAACGTCATAAATTGATGGGAATTGTTGGGAAATTGCACTCTTATAGAATAAAATAATTCGATCTTTTTGGATCTCATCAGCGCGTCGCAGGCAGCTCCGACAGAACACAGACCAACTTTTACCTGCTGTCTTAACAGCGCGTTTTAGAAAATACCACAAATGGCGCGGTAAACGCCATCTGTAGTACGATGCTACATTTTAGGATTACGTATGCTCCAACAAGGTCCATTTAAATATATGGATATCTACTTGCTGAAACGAATCCCGGCGTAGCTCACCTCAACGTGATAGGCACGTTACCATAATCGAACAAAATAATTCGAAGTGGTCTGTATTCTGTCGAAACTGCCAGACGCGGATCGCGATTTCGATCTTTTTGGATCTCATCAGCGCGTCGCAGGCAGCTCCGACAGAACACAGACCAACCATTACCTGCTGTCTTAACAGCGCGTTTTAGAAAATACCACAAATGGCGCGGAAAACGCCATCTGTAGTACGATGCTACATTTGTAGCCATTTGTGGTATTTTCTAAAATATTTGACATATTTATGTTATCGATTTAGATTATTAAAATCAACGAATTAAGCTCGTTGAATCCTTAAATCGACGCATTAGGTTATCACGATAACCTATCGTGTTGTTCTTTACGATTTTACGTAGAAACTATCATAATTTAGATATTCGACTTATTTACTTAAAAATTCAATGAGTTATTCTTTCGACAAGTTATCATTTTATTCTCGATACCTCTGGTATTATTTTCGACTATTTTGTTGCGCTCGTCGACCAACTCAAAGAAATAATTCCGAATGTTAGATATTCGATTAATGCCAATCAGAGTTAGTGGATAGGTTATTTATTGGTTTATTTTCCACCATATCCAATGTATCTATTATGTATTCGACAATCAATTTATTTACTCTGAGTCAAATTTAGAGAGCCAGGTTATCGACAAGTTATCGTTTTATTCTCAAATACAAATATTCGATTAATTTATTCGGAAATAAAAAATCGAATTCAATGAATCGATTACTCGACAAGAGTTATCATGTTCTTCTTCGATAGTATTTTGACTGGTTTATTGATGAACGCAATAGTTGAATCCAGAGAGTTACTTTATCGGCGAATCTATTAGTCGACAAATTCTCCTTCAAGCACTCTGCGTGTCTTTAGTACAATTTATATACTCGATTAAGGTACTCACTGAAGAAGAAAGTATCCAACTCACTTTTTCGACAGCATAATATCAAGTTTATGTTTAATAATTATTTCTTCAAGGGTTTCTAAAAAGCACGATTTAGTTTAGATGAGCTATTAGTTCGAAGAGTTATCGGAAGAGATATATTTTCGAAACTTTGATCTTACTATCACCCGTTTCTGTAAAAACCACGCTATACTATACTTGTGCGGAGTTCGCGTGCGTGCGAAATGCGTAATTACGTCATCTATTTCTTCATTTCGTTTTTCGCAAATATAAAGACACGGACGAACAGACGTCTAGTTTCGCGACGCCGTCGACGCATGAATATAAATGAGCCAATTTGGCGAGCAACAGTTTGCACCGCGCGGAGGGACGAGGGCGTCAGCGCCGTCGTCGTCGGCGGCGGCGGCCGCGACTGCGGGGGTGGATGGGGGTGGCTGAGGGCGACGACGGAGACGGCGGCTGTGAAAATTTATGTGCTCGATTTCGGCTTGCGTCGAGTACCTTTTACCTCACCTCTTGCTTTTTCGGGAAATACGAACAAATTTTCGGGAAATTCGTACATACATGTAGGGGCAAAGGGATGAAGATTTCCCACATTAAATTGTTGTTAGTGGTCAATCTTAGGAAAAATTGATAATTTTAGGAGGGAGGTGTATCAGTTACCATAAAGCTGTAAAGAATCACTGGAAGAATTAATGAAGGGATGCCATCTTTGGATTAAATTAAGTTTTTTTCGGGCATCACAATCATTAGAAGAAGTAGCCGATTTTAGATATCTAGGGAGTTAGATAAGTCAGGACGGAAGGAGTAGTAGGGATATAAAGCAGAGGATAGCGCAGGGTCGAGTCGCCTTCAATAAAGAGAAGTCACATTTATGCTCGCGAATTTAATTTGGTTAATTTGGAAATTCGAAGATGATTATTAAAGGTGTATGTTTGAAGCACGACGCTGTACGGGTGCGAAACATGGACAGTGGACGTGGCGGTAAAGAAAAGGTTAGAAGCGTTCGAAATGTGGTGTTAGAAATGAAGAGGTATTAGAAAGAGTAAGAGAACAGAGGACTCTATGGGAGTCAATAAAAAATAGGTTAGATAGGTTAGTAGGACACCTTCTCAGGCACCTTAAGAGACATATTAAAGGCAGAAACGGAAGTTAGGAGGGGTAGAGGTAGACCTAAATTAGATTACTGTTCGCAAATAGGTAAGAATATGGGTTGCTCTAGCTTTAGGGAAATGCGTAGTTTAGCGCAGGATAGGAAAGAGTGGAGGTGCGTGTCGAACCAGTCTTAAGACTGACGACCTTATGATGATGATGATGATCTCAATCATTAAGGGAAGATAAGATAAAACACTCTTTTGTCTAAAACTCAAAAAGGAACAATATGAAAATAATTGAAGGTTCAAGGTTGTCGAACATTCTTGTACGTACTTTTCGCTAGCTATTTTAAACAATTATTACGAATACCACTGCGAAACTACGGTGACGTTTCTGTTCAACTGAGAACTGTGCAAATAATCACGACACGCTTTTTTTTTTTCGTTGGCACTGAGTTCAAATAACAATAAAAATGTGTTGGGTCGTTGTAGTCGTCGATGTTGAGAGATCGATAAAGTCGTAAAATTTGTTTAGTCGACCGGAAAAATTCAGACGATGCGAAAGCACCGTCAAAAACACCGAAGGCGCGGAAAACGCGAGAGACTCGTTCACGTTTGATCGTATATCTCGTACAGTCGGTTCAGGAAGTTGTGTCTCGTGTCACATACTGCGAACAAGGTTTTCCCAATTTTCGCGAGGAGTTTTCCCCGCACAACTCTTCAAAATGCAGTCGAATGATTGAAGAAGTTATGTGTCAAGAAAAGATAGTACTTTTGCTTTGATTTAAAAAAATATGTAGACGATTGCACTAATGATCAGCATGGATCAGGATACTGAGACCATCAGAGATGTCATTTCCGAAGTATTGGAATGAAAATGATAGCAAAAGGATTGCGGCGAGCGGGAGGAGGTGTGTCTTGATCTGACTGAATGAGAAAAACTATTTTTGGAGATGATCGCGATTTCGAACTTGTTTGCTCTCATCATCACGCACATCGTATCGAAATAACAGGCGGAAAAGTTGAAAAGTTCGTAGGCTAGTATAGAAAAAATTATTTTTTTTAATAGAATTTGATTTTATTATTCAATATAGCTCCTTCCGAGGACGATACAAAGATTATAGCGGTCATACAATTTTTCGGTACCATCTTTATGCTACGATTTGTCTTTAGCCTCGAAATAGGCTTCAGTTTCGGAGATTGCCTCTTCATCGACGCGGAATTTCTGTTCAGCGAGCATCCTCTTGAGGTCCGAGAACAGAAAAAAGTCGTTGGGGGCCAGATCTGGAAAGTACGGTGGATGTGAAAGCAATTCGAAGCGCAATTTATGGAATTTTGCCATCGATTTCGTTGATTTGTGACATGGTGCATTGTCTTGACGAAACAGCACTTTCTTTTCCAAACAACAAAAGTTCTTTCACTAAAAATGCTGTAACTCAGATACTAATAGTGCAACAGCTGTCAAATTTATACATGTGTCTTTTGAAGGTTAGGGGTAACTAAAAATCATACGGATTTGATACTAGTAGAGCTATATATGGGTCAGCCTACGAACTTTTCAGCCCGCCCTTTGTCAGTGGTTGTTTGGTTTACGTTAAAATATCAGGATTTTTTCAACGTCGAGTTTCATTTGTTATTTAGTCTTCAATCTCCAAAACGTTTTGCTCGTATCTTGTGGCGGCGTTAATTTTCGGGCTTGGCGGTTGTTTTTTTCATTGCTTTTTTCGGCTTTTGTCGGCCCTAGAAGAAGGTTAATGAAAACAAATCGCTCTAAGCATTACATGCATCTTTTGGAGTCGGTTTGGCGTTCGTATAACGCACCCACACACACACACTAACATCAATATACATACATACATACATAGGTGCCTACAAGGATATATATATCTGTGTATATGTACAATACACATATATATTATCCGGCAAGGCGATGACGTAGGCTGGTTGCTGCCATTAGGCCTCCCTTATTCATCTGCTTCTCTCTCGTATCTTTCGTTACCAAACCACCCCCTTGACAGTTCAGCTGTGTGCCGCTTTTAGTGGATGGCTGCTTCCCGCTTACTTAGGAAAGATTATCTACCAAAAACCAAGAAACTTGCCAGTGTACAATAGCTTTCAATAAAAATGTATTACATATAATAACCTCGTCCATCTCTGTCTCTAACAACCCGAGATAAAAATGTTCGGTCTCTCAGAGTCTCTCAAAGGGTGACTCGAGTCCCCATCTCTCATCGAGTCTCTCTAGTGTCGCTGAGAGAGAGAATGTTTAGCGTCTCTGAACGAGAGACTCCAGTCGCTCATAGAGAGATCCTCATTTCGTATCCAGTCTCTGAAGAGAGACTCGAATCTCTGAGCGAAAGACTCGAATCTCTCAGTAAGTGGTTTCTCAGTAGACATGGTTAAAATTTTCTAAGTTCAACATATTTCAGAGATCCCAGTCTTTCTACGAGAGACTCGAGTCTCTCTATTTTTCAGTTTTATTCATTCAGTCTCTCTGTAAGAGTCTCGAATCTGTGAATTAACGATTTTATCGTTTGAGTCTCTCATACAGAGACTGTGAGAGATCCATAAAAACACCTAGGCAATAATTGAGAGACTGTGAAAGACGCTCTCAGAGACGCTAAAAGACTCTGAGAGACTGGAAAGAGACTGAAAATTTTTGTCTAGGGAATCACTTCATCTCCTGTTTATATTACAAAATCCCTTGCACAATTCCTGAAATATTACACCTAATTACCCTTGCCAGTGTATCTGAGTTATTAAAAACACAAAAACCGTATTGAGTTCGTGTTCAAAGCGACCATATACTATTCCGGTATGACTTTGGTCAGAGTCTAATTTACCTCGTCCGCGCTATCGATTGTCTTTTCAATAATAAATGAATAATTTACGAACAATATGAGTAAAACGTATACATCATCGACGCTATTGGTTATGCGCGGGGGTGGCCGAGATGGGTGGATGATAGGTATTAGCGTGGCATGTCGAGTTACGGCGTGGAATATAATGCACCCTCTTGTATACCGCTTAGAAATGGGGTAATCAAGATATCCGGCAAAAATTTTACGTGATACTTTTTACCAATCGTGTACCGAAGTAAAACGTGATGGTAAAATGGAAAAATGCTGTAAAAATTATACCTTCTGTTTCTATCCATATTGGGTATCTATTTATCTAGGTTGCGGTAAATATGCTCAGCTGGCTAGTGTGCAAATTATCTAAATATGACTTAGACGTATGCTAACTCCTAACAAAGATTATAAATGCAAATGTAAGTTTGTTTTTTGTTCGTTTGCTACCATTTCACTCCTTAACTACTCGGTCGATCATCATGAAATTTTGTATACGTATTGTCAGGGGTACAGAAAAGGACATAGGGTAGTTTTTATCCAGAAAATAAATACTGTTTCCGAAGGACAGAAAAATTAGTTTCATGTGGTCGTCAATGATTTTTGACACGCTAACGAAGACGCCGGGAAAACCCAGTAAGGATATAAAAGGAAAAACATGGGCAAAAACACTCACGAAGTAGGACCATGTACCATTATGGTCCTAAGCATAGCCATCCAACCAGGTATGCTCCCAAAGTGGGTAGCTGCACTACGTCTTGTGGCCCCCATGAAGTTGCCCTCTAGGGCAAGGAAGGGGCATATAACGCCTTGCTGTGTTTGCGCTTCTTCAGGAATGCTGCGTATGGCCCCTGTGGGGAAAAATATTACTGTCCCATTAAAAATTTTTAGAAAAATGAACTTTATTATTAATGAAAAGAATACAATGTATTTATACACATATCACTTATTGGAAAAATTTGTTTGTTCTTAAGTAAGATTGTGTTATTGGCTGTTTTGTAGTCAATAATCACTACATAGTATAAAACAAAGTCTCTTTCCCGCTGTCTGACCCTATGTTTGCTTAAATCTTTAAAACTACGCAACGGATTTTGATGCGGTTTTTTTAAAAGATAGAGTGATTCAAGAGGAAGGTTTATATGTATAATACATGCATAATATAGTAGGGAAACACTGATAATTTTAGAGGTTTCTAATGTGATGTCGTAAATAAACACATTTTTTGCGCTTACATTGCAAACGCTGGCTGAACCCTACGAGATAGATCAAAATAATGTACTACAATATTGTACATCTTAAAAGGGTCTACAAAAAAGTCCGGGATGGTATA
>NW_020439302.1:3557522-3559333 GCF_000699045.2 Agrilus planipennis
CCTAAGACTGATTGGACACTATATTACGAATAATGATTTCAAAAGCGGCTAACTAATAAACATTCAGCCGGATTGTCAACTATACTTGACGTTAAGTTATATTGTGAAAGGGAATATAGGTATGAAGTGCTGTTTTAACTTTGAAGTCGATGTACTTGTTCATAGCATTCGGAAAAAGTAGAGGTAGTTTCGTATCTCATGGGTCATAACTTTGGGTTGAACAGTTCGTTAGTTGAGTCAGGATGGAAGGAGCAGTAGAGATATAAAAACCGAAGGATAGCGCATGGTCGAGTCGCTGTTAATTTAAAAATTCAAAGAGATTGTTAAAGGTTAGAAGTATTCGAAATGTAGCGGCACCCACAGGTAGGGGAGACCGGGGATAGTTGACTATAGGGGTAGGTAGACTAACTACCGAAGACTCGTCGTCAGTGTATGAACTATGTCATCTGATCATAACCAAGCATGACATTTCGCGTCCCGCTCAGTTGTCTGAAGCGTCACATCGCGGTCGTGCGTTGTTTTCGAACACTGACATGTTTTTCATATTTCAATTACATAAGTAATATTTTGATGTATTGTATTTTTTGATCTGATGCCTACTCGTTTTATGTAAATCATTTTTCTATTGGTCCTAGCATTTAGTGAGGGCACATTTGTCATATTTCATATCTTATTTTTCAAGTCAACGGCAGTGTTTAGGCTAGCCATGCGATCTGGGGTTAGTAGACCAATTTTTTTCGGGGCTGGTTGAATAATTATTCAACCAACCCCAATGAAATATATAGTTGAAAACAACACGTAAATTAACTTTTTATTGGACTTTTAAATCGTTACGTTACGCCAAATTAAAAGAAAAATTGGAACAGAATCCGAAATTGACGAGAGCAAGAGGAAACGTTAGCNTTTTCATTTTACCGAGAGTATTTTCAAACGGATTTGCCTCATCGAGGCCCCATGAGGTAGATTTAATTGTACACGTGATAGGTGGGCCCCTTAATACCCATATGAAGAACCCATAAAACAATCCTCATCTTAGTATCACCACTTTTTTTGGTGGGATTTTCATGAGGAATCTACGGGTGGGCATGCCCCTTATAAACTCTAGTCGAGTTTCTGTAGGCTCCAGCTAGTTTACAACCTAGCCAAGTAAGCATTGTAATATACCACCTATATAGCGAGGCCTACAAGGAGTACCAGAAAAATGTGAAAAATTTTCGAAACCTACATACGTATAACGTTAAATTTGCGAACGATATTGCTTGTTTTTCTTTTATTATCAGTTATAAAACAGGTAGGAAGGTTTATGGGAAATGTTAACAGTATTTCCTCAAGTTTGTCGTCGATTATGTATAACATAAGTAGCCCATTTCCTAATTAGCCAAAGATCCATACTGTTGCCCATGGGGTACAGCCAATTAGTCTTAAATACTTTCTAATTATCCGGTTGCCGCTTGTTCCGTTCGCGCTGCTCTCTGTCTGTGTTTTTTCTTGTGAGCGAGTGCTTATATTTGTCCTTCTTCGTTACTAACGGTCATGCCTTATAAAAATAAAAATGAGAAGTCGAGAAACTGGATTGCGGATGTTTTACTGCTGCGGATTCACTTCACGTGTCACTCGCTTGTTTCAAACGTCATAAATTGATGGGAATTATTGGGAAATTGCAGTCTTATAGAATAAAATAATTCGAAGTGGTCTGTATTCTGTCGAAAGTGCCAGACGCGGATCGCGATTTCGATCTTTTTGGATCTCATCAGCGCGTCGCAGGCAGCTCCGACAGAACACAGACCAACTTTTACCTGCTGTCTTAACAG
>NW_020439302.1:3560033-3566858 GCF_000699045.2 Agrilus planipennis
AAAATGTTTAATTATTTGCTCCTTCTCATGATTTGACTCTTACTGGTACATGAGTCAACTTACCCCGGGCATATGGTCTACCTACCCCGGGCCAGGGGTAGATTGACTAAGATTTAATATTTTGTAAAATGCATTAAATCATCACTATTATACTAAACTAAGAACTAAATATTACATATTTTTATTAGGTTAATAGATTTTCTATCAATTAACATGCTTTTCTTGTCTATATTCATTAAAACACAAAAAATATGAACTATTCAGTAAAAAACTATTCAACCATCCCCGGTCTCCCCTAATGAATGATGAGAATCCCGTGGATACAGATGAGAAGGTATTGGAAAAAATAGGAGAACAGAAGGCGATATTGAAGGCAATAAGAAATGGGAGAGTTAGGTTGGTAGGACACCTACTCGGACATGAAGAGGACTAGTTAGACATATTAAGAGGAGTACAGGGATGATCTAATCTTGTTAGGACTGACGACCCTTTGATGATGATGATGTTGATGTTGACAGTAAATGGTTAGAAACATAGAAACCGTTTTTTATCTAAAAATTAACCAATCGATACCGTGACGACTTGTATTAATAAGTTCTATACCTATATTTAATTAATGTACCCACTTAAAAATCGACAACAGATTGCGTTTCTGCTATGTCCAATGTCCGTGTGTTATGTGTTTCTCTCTATGTATCAAGGGAGGGCTGTTACGACAAAGTACATAGATATATGCACATGTATATGTTCGCGTATATACGTGTGTATATATGTTCGTGAGTGCGCGCCTGGGCACCGCGGGGATCCCTGCTCCTTCCCGCGCTCTCCAGAGATTGTCGAACGAGATAATGTAGTTAGGAGCAAGAGAAATGCGCTTATCGTTCAGATTACGCCTGTAGGTAGCAACTCTGAAAGTATTCTTTTGCATCAATATGCTGAACCAAGTTGGAAAACGTAATTTTAATGAAGGTACCTGTTTGTATTTCAAACTACTATAATACTTGCAATTGGATGACGTGGTAGTGGTTTTAACTCGTCCTGAATCCTTTGGAATATTGGGGAAAAAACAAACCTAACTTGTGTCCAGTTAGTGGGACCTTTTTCCAAGTTCAAGTTGGTCCCCGGGAGCTTGAACTTTTGATAATCATGAAGCATTGGTAGGATGAGTAACGTGTTTCTATGATAGATCGTGAATCTACAAAAATGATTACTAACTATTTCCGAATTCGTCAACATAGCAGAATTCCCTCGTGTTACGCCTGGGTATATAAATTTGAGTAAATATGCTTGGCTATCGATGTCAAATATAAAGGATCATTAAGAACACTAAAAAGCATCGATCGATAATCCAAAATGTTCAATCCGGAAACAAGTCCGGACGTCAGGAATTTGCACAATTATCTTTAATCTTCACCCATACAAAATTGAAGTAGTTGAAGCCTTAAAAAAGCATTAGATATCGCATCATTTTAGTTGCATTCTACAGAAACTCTGGTTGAGAATGAGGTCGATGCAGCCACACATTTTGAGATTTTCGTTGATAAACAAACAAGCATCCAGAAGCTTACCATCAACATAAGATCGTCAGTCCTAAGACTGATTGGACACGCACCATTACTCCTTCCTATCTTAGCGTTTTCCTAAAACTAGAACATCCCACATCCATCAAGGTCTACCTCTACTCCTTTTAACTCCCGTGTCTGCCTCTAACATGTCTCTGATTAGCCCTTTATGCCTGAGAAGGTGACCGACTAACCTGTCTCGCCTTTTTTTTATTGACTTCCAGAAACTCAAAAGAAAGATTATTAAAGAGATGTCTAATGCTTCTACGGACATGTTACATAATGCTGCGAGATGAATTTGCACGAAAAACTTCAGAAGGGAGGGTCATTTATCCAAAATTTATTCTCCGGGGTTAATATGATATATGATTTAGTCTATCCATAAACATATTTATAGATTTAAGGTGACCGCACTGGTGTTACATTTGTCTTTGTATCTAATGATAATTTTTTTGTTGGTGGAATCGTCAAGTTTCTCTAATTACTTTTGATCGTCTTGACGAAAATAATTTCTTTGTTTCAGATTGGACAAAACGCTCCAAGACATTGTGTACAAGCTCGTTCCGGAATTGTTTCTGAACGAGATGTTGCGCAGGCAACGTTTCTATCAAAAGCACCCGGAGGCCGCGGCGAAAGCCACCCCCGAGGACAGGGGCGAAGACACCGAACGAACAATATTCAGTCCGCGAGACTCCATCAGCTTGTCGATCGAATACATTCGGTAAGTTTTTATCAAAAATGAATTTAGTTATCTACGAGATATTTAGACCAGTTTGTGACCGAGGAATCCGAACTATATTCTAAGTAGTAAATAAGAGATTATTTATTAATTTAGCGTTTAGCATAAGGTCAAATATGGGGTAGTATAAAATCGTTAACGTTTCAACTAGCGTCGCAAATACAGAGTGCTTCAAAAAAATGTATACACACTTTGAACTTCCATAGAAAATTTATTTACCGTTCTACAAAGTTAAATTTCAGGAAAATAGAAAGCTGAAAGTCCAATGTAAATGAAATATAAATAACAAATGATAATACTGTTCAAACTGGTGACCTACAGCATCAATACAATTCTGAGTACGAGTCACCACAGATTCTGTACATCGTATCAAAACGTGATACGTGAACCGGGATTTATGGGTAGCATCATTTGGTCAGATGAAGCCCAATTCAAACTTAATGGAACTGTCAATAGGCACAATTGTGTTTACTGGGGTGAAGAAAATCCTCACATTACAATTGAAAAAGCTGTAAATTTGCCTGGTGTAAATGTGTGGTGCGGTTTGTCGGGCCAGTGGATAGGACGCAGGGGGCCAATCGAGTTTCCAGCACGCTCTCCAGACCTTACACCACTGGATTTCTTCTTGTGGGGCACAGTAAAAGATGAGGTGTACAAACGTAAACCACGTAACCTAGACATTCTTTGGAATGAGATTCAAGCAGTGTGTAGAGAAATCTCATTGGACGTTTTGATATAATTATGTACAGAATCTGTGGTGACTCGTACTCAGAATTGTATTGATGCTGTAGGTCACCAATTTGAACAGTATTAACATTTGTTATTTATGTTTCATTTACATTGGACTTTCAGCTTTCTATTTTCCTGAAATTTAACTTTGTAGAACGGTAAATAAATTTTCTATGGAAGTTCAAAGTGTGTATACATTTTTTTGAAGCACCCTGTATGTGTATATACCTAATGTAATACGATGAGATGAAGGTAGACTTCACCATCTCGTCGTGAACCCCATTCTCCACGGCTGACTTTCACCCTCTTACGTCAGCAAAATGATTAAGTATTAATCGTTATATAAGTCCTATGATGTCTTCTTATTTGTTCAGTTCTTAGTGAGTTTATATTGGTTGTTAAATCATAAAAAAGTATTTTTTCGTTAAGGATTCCTAACATAGGTGTAGACATTGTATCTTTTGTTGCTACGTGAGAACTCAGTGTCATTTGGGTGCGATTTAAATCGCGATTTATTTTGATTTTGTCTATCGCCTAGTGTAAGGGTAAACGGCTGGGCTGGAGGCCTCTGGCAGTGTCCTGTTCCGATAGCGATTTGAGGGACGGTGGGTAATCCAATGAGCCGTGTCATGCGCCACGGTGGCAGTTAAAGCGTGACTCCCGTGCCACCCGATATGGCATCCAGATTTCCCGGTAAATGCCGCACTCTCTTTTATAAACATATCATGCATCCTTTCAGATAAATTGATATACATGGATAAATGTATGTATAATACGTCACAAAAGATGTGTGTACCTACAGTATGGTCACACGAATAAAGTATCTAGTAATTTCTGTGAGCCATGGATTGAATAGAAGAATAAGATGATGATAGAGCGAAGCGTCTGTAATTTAAGGCAGATAATATTTGTAAAAATACTTATCATCATCATCATCATAAGGTCGTCAGTCCTAAGACTGGTTGGACACGCACCTCCACTCTTTCCTATCCTAAGCTAAACTTCGCATTTCCCTAAAACTGGAACAACCCACATCCTTAACTATTGGTGAACAGTGATCTAATCTAGGTCTACCTCTACCCCTCCTAACTCCTGTTTCTGCCTCTAATATGTCTCTGACTAGGCCTTTATGCCTGAGATGGTGTCCTACTCGCCTATTTCTTATTGACTTCCATAGAGCCCTCTGTTCTCCTATTCTTTCTAAAACCCCTTCATTTCTAACCTTATCTATCCACGGTATCCTCATCATTTGCCTGTAACATCACATTTCGAACGCTTCTAACCTTTTCTTTTCCCTAGCGTCCACCATCCATGTTTCGCACCTATACAACGCCGCGCTCCAAACATACACCTTTAACAACCTTTTTCGAATTCCTAAATTAACCGTTCGTTCGTTATTGAAGGCGACTCGACCCTGCGCTATCCTCTGCTTTATATCCCTGCTACTCCTTCCTTATCTGACTTCTTAGATACCTGAAATCAATCATTTCTTCTAATCTTTCTTCTCCTATCTTTACATTCGCTCTTTCCCTACTTTTTCCCTTCCCTTGCATACCAGGATTTTTGTATTACTTTTATTTATTTTCATACACTACTGTTTTGTCAGTACCGCTGTGATTCGGTGATTTTAGACGGTGTGAAACAAAGTCAAACGTGAATTTCATCACCACGCCTTAGATAACCCTAACAAAACATCATCTATATTCGCCCGTTAACAGCGTTAAATTCCATCTGTAGGGATTTGCAACTAATCAAAAAGGGCCTTAAACGTTAATGAACTCATAATTTAGTAGTCAATTTTCTACAAATGATTTGTATTGGCTGTCTATTGTTATTTACGATAACATTAGTTTAAATCCAAATTGTATATAAGTCGATAGAGTGCAGTTTCCGTTATCATTGGGGCAATCGATATTACGTGACCCCATTCAGCGTAATTTTATCAATCAATAGTAACGATTAATTCGTGGGGCGTTATGAATGACTAAACTACCCCCACTCTATGCAGAACTACCTACCAAAGATCTACTTAGGGAATCTCTGTAATCAGTTTAAACAAATACATATCTAGATATTAGTGGGCGCGTGCCTTCAGTGACCCTATGGAGTTACATAAATGTGTCCATTGATGTTCACAAGAATAGAGAGGTTGAAATCGCATTTATAGATGGAAATATAAAAAGTAATTAACAGCAATTAAGTACATGTGCATCGTCGATGTACAGTTTTCTTCTGTTTACGCGATTTCGCACATCCGTTTCTGTAGTACTACGTCTTTGTTCTTCCGTTTGTGCCTTTTTGATATGGGTGCGTGCCAATCAAACTGGAAAATTTTAATTGAATATTAAACATAGGCAAATTTGTTGTTCGTTGTTGTGGCGGTTTTTCGCAGGGGCTTTTATTATTAGCGTTTTGTTTTAGGGTAAATAGGGGTGGTGGACGCGCGGGGTGGGTTTCTGTGTCTGGCGGCCGGCCGCCTGGGAACCGCAGGGTAAACGATCGATGTGGACATATGATGACCAGTTTTCCCCAATGATGCTAAAATACGATCGGGAAAATAAGTGAATTACACTAAACAATACGTCGGTCGGTGATTTTAGTCCTGGTATATACGAGGTATGTTAAAAAAGTATCTCGAATTCTTCGATTTTCATCTGTTCAAAAAAATGGATCGCAGAATCTCTATCAAATTTTGATTTGACTGTGGCATATGGTGAAACTACCTTGGACTGAAGCCACGTGGTACAAAATGTTCTCAGAAAGCAGAGAAGAAAGAGCACGTCAACAACAGACGAAAACATTGATGAAGCGAAGTAAACAGCATTGGCCAATCGTCGAATCACCGTTAGAGAAGGTGCTGAGGACCTAAACATATCGATTGGCTCCTACCATTCGACTTTTACCAATGATTTGGGCATGAGACGGGTCGCCGTGAAAGTCGTATCAAAATTGCTCAATTTCGACCAAAAACAGCATCGCATTAACATTGCTAAGGAGCTGTAGGACTCTGCCCGCGCCGACCCAAATTTACTCCAGAGGGTCGTAACTGCTGTCAAATCATCGGTTTATGGTTATGGCGTGGAAACCAAAGCTCAATCATCCCAATGGAAGCTGCCGCACGAGTCAAGACCTAAAAAAAGCGCTCCAAGTTAGGTCGAATGTGAAGGTTTTGCTTACAGTTTTCTTCGATTGTAGGGATATGGTGCATCATGAGTTCTTGTCACAGGGTAGAACTGTCAATAAGGGATATTACCTGCAAGTTATGAGTAATTTGTGCGAAGCAATCCGTCAGAAACGCCCGGATTTGTGGAAGAACAAAAAGTGGCTTTTACACCATGATAACGCATCTGGTCACACGTCATTGCATGTGAGTGAATTTTTGACCAAAAACAACCCACTAATAATGCCGCAGCCACCGTATTCCCCAGATCTGACCCCCTGTGGTATATGTCTATCTCTTACGGATAACCCACAATAACCATTTTTATCCTTTACTTTTTATGAGAAATAATGACTTACTTACGAAGCGATTGCAGGCAATACAGCATTAATTCTTATCCAATTAAGTACCTTAAATAAATTGTGCATTTAATATACGAGGGTGGATTGATAAGTTTCCGGCCTAACCAAGAGATGACGCCACTAGGCCTACCTTGAGGTGACATTCTATAGTACCATCCTTGGATAGCTTGTAGCTATAGTTTCAGCCCGATCTCCTTGCTAGTGTAGGTTTGACAGCACGCTGAACAAGACGCCTCTGTGGTTTTCGTAAAAATGGAAAAGCAGGAAAATCGT
>NW_020439302.1:3567977-3575834 GCF_000699045.2 Agrilus planipennis
GGGACATAGAGGTTGCGGCGGTACCGGCCGGGAGGCCGGTTTGTATTGTCTAATGACAAAAAAACTGTGAATGTTGTATATAAAGACATTCTGTAGTATATTTAGTATGTTCAGGGGGTATCTTTTGAAGATTTCCCCTTTTCAATAATAATCTAAACAAAACAAAAATATATTTAGTATCGGCATTGCACCCGTGCGAAGCTGGGGCGGGTCACTAGTTAGTAATAATCAATTGGCACTTGGTTTAAAACAAAATGTTGAGAGCGAGAAAACAGACGCTTTTTGGCCTATTTTCGCGATCACTTTTTTGATTGAGAGTAAGTAATAAGTTCCGTATGGGGGTCCGCAGCCTTTAAGTCATAATCCGGTTTTAACGCTAAGCCTTGGGTTGCCCCAGTTCAGTTTTGACTCAGCTCTCATAAATTGTTAATCGAAGCAATAACAAAAAATATCTTTAGTGATGACTTTTGACGGTAATTTTTTCTCTTGGTTTGTTTTGTTTAAAAATTTAAGGGGATGTAGATTATTATTAGAGTTGAGGACCTATTACCCAAAAATTATTAAAAGGTGACTCTTGTAGTCATTGTTATTAGATAATTGTGAATTACGTGTGTAATATGCATTGCAAGAAAATCTTGCACTCGATTTATGCAAACTTTGCTTTTTCTACTTCTTTCTATAACAATGCCTTTGTCAGTTATTTAACGTTCGCCCCTTGTATATAACTTCTGTCAGTTCCCCATGTAGAGTACCATTATATGCTTTTATCCATGAACCATGGTAATAATGGTAAGTAAAACGTGTACATCGTGAAAGTTTGGCCAGCTGTTAACATTTCGCTGCATAATAGCATTTGTTGGGTCTCTGTCTCTTTCTCTTAACGCGTCAGTCTCGTTCTTCCCCATTCGTTTCCCCATATAATTGTCTCTTTTTCTCATTAAGGCGAGTTGTCGGTTTCACTCACTCCGGCCCTGTACAACACCTTTTTATATGCTACATTGAACACGCGCTTTCTCTTCTAAATATACATAGATAAAGGTAATACGTTCGTTATTCAATCAGTAGTGATTGGTCTTGAAAAAAAAATACTCGAAAAGCTACTAAACAACTTCATTTTTATATGAACTGGAGTGGTGTCAATTTAATTGTTATTTTTATAAGTACCTACCTATTAGACTGATGTTAAGTATTCAGGGTAGGTACAAATAATAATAATAATTTTTTAAAACAATGATATGGTTATTCATCCTTGAGTACTTGATACTTTTGTGACCGAAAACAAAAAAGAAATTGTAAAACCGTAAACTAATTTAGTGACGAATGGCGCGCGGAGGGGTGGAACCCGCATTCATTTTGCATATAAGGGTGGCGTATTGTCTTCACCCCCTACCTTTACGCGAAAATGTTATGTAATGCCGAAGGTCGACATAATTCGTAAGAAAAAAATTGCAAATTTATTAACTAATGTACGCGTAGCGCACAGGGTCGAGTCGAATGGTTAATTTAGAAATTCGAAAAAGATTGTTAAAGGTGTAGGAGCGAGGTGATGTACGGGTGCGAAACATGGACGGTGGGCGCGGCGAAAAACAAAAGTTTAGAAGCGTTCGAAATGTGGTGTTACCTGTGAATGATGAGGATATCGTGGATAGAGAAGGTTAGAATTGAAGTGGTATTAGAAAGAATAGGAGAATAGAGGATTCTATGGAAGTCAATAAGATGGTAGGACTCCTTCTTAGGCATGAAGGACTAGTTAGAGATATATTAGAAGCAGAAATAAGAGTTAGGAGGAGTAGAGGTAGACCTAGATTGGATTACAGTTCACAAATGGTTCAGGATGTGGGATGTTCTAGTTTTAGGGAAATGCGAAGGTTAGAACAGGATAGAAAAAAGTAGTGGTGCGTGTCCAGTCTTAGGACTGACGATCTTGTAATGATGATAATGATGATGATGATGATGATGATAGTACAAGTTAGGGTAAAACATTTACCGAACACATTTAATTAATTAATGATTTTGGTTCTCAATTTGCCTATACTGTAGATATATAGTTATAGTAAGGATAACGTTAAATGTCTTTGGAAAGAAACTCTTTTGGTACTGTTTGATCCTTGTCGGTGTTTTCGCGCTCCAGTGGGCAAAATTAGCCAATTAATTGTCAACAGTTTTCCCCATATTTGGATGTGCCAACTCAGCTTAAGTTAAGGATCATTAAAACTCGTAACCACAGGCAACAGGAGCACCTCCGCGCCGTCCCCCTTCATCGGCACTCGCTGCATCACGCACATCCATTTCTTATTATTCTCCGTATCCATCAGGAGTGAATCAAGCTCTGTCTCCTTCGGTCTTTCTTTCTTCTAATACGTGCCCGCAACTCAGTTTCTCACACAGGTCTTGTATTATAAATTGGCTTAATTACCTGTTAAGTTACAAAATTAATTAGACATTTACCTAACGAGGAAACGTTGAAGGAAAAAGTAACAGAGAAATGAAATACGTATTTATATAAATGAAGTCCAAATTCAGTATAAAAATAGTTGATTAATTGGTGACGATTTGTCGTCTTGCAGAATTTTGGTGAATGTTTTACTATTCATAACAATTATTGCTTTGTTTCAACCGTCTCGGAAAAAGTCCTTTGGCGAAAAATTACAGACCGGAATTACTTAAGACACTTCAAGATTCGGGAGAACGCCCATTCGATTCCGGGTCCATATTTTTGAACATTTGGACTTGAATGATTGATCTTACTTTGGTGAAGGTATGGTATTTAATAGAAAGTCCACCTGAATGAAGCGAGCGGAATGAATCAGAGGTTTAGGATAGCACTGATCCGATTCCTGGACCATCTATCCTGATCCAAGTTCTTCTAGATCAATTAGGCATATGCTGAGGCAGTAATATTCCATATATAAACTTTTACTCTCTTCTGTTTTCAATGCGCCTGTTTCTACCCAATGATTCCCATAATTCCTAAGAGGACTACCCGTCCACCATCATTAGTAGCTGGTGGTACACCCAAAAGTCAAGACGTCTTCTCCGTTATTTTTCCTCGTCCAACATAAGAGCGGCAAACATAAAATTTTCTTAGAACCACATATCTTTCACACCTACTTCAATGGTTTACTGATATATACTACGGAAAAGAAAGGCAGCTAAGCTTCAGGTGTGAATATTATCAAATTGTATAGAACGTTTACAGAATAGAAACGGAATGTACAGTGAGAATCGACCTTTATTATACGGCGCAGATTTTGAAACGATAACAATTCTGAAACAATAATGTTTGCGTCGAAGACTAAACTCGAAGAAAACCCGTTTCTGTTTCCTTCACACTCGCGCTCTCTCTCTCTCTCTCTCTCTCTCTCTCTCTCGGCATATACTTAATAATCAAACTGCGTTTGTAGACGAAACAGAAACGGCTTTGTCGTGGAGTTTGTTTTTTTTTAAGTATTGTAATTGTGAGAAAATTCTGCCCATCGCCCGACATTTTTAATCGTGTGAATATTTATTTCGTATTCCAAGTGTCTTCATCTGCGATTTTGTTAATTGGGATCTACAAGATGTAGAAAATTTTCACTTTTATAATTACATACCTTTGTAGTGCGCTGAAACTATTAATAGTTTATTATTATTTACGAAATTCTAAAGATTTCTTTCCTTTGCAGTTTTTAAATCAGGCGCGTAATAAACACTAACCAATCAGAGTGAGTTGATATCGCTGCAAGTGAAGTAGTACGTAACTGCGATTGGTCTGCAATGACTTGCACCAAAACAAAAGCTCTGTGGTTGGTTACAGTTAGTTCCTTTAATTTGTAATTGTTAATTGTTCGATAATTATTTAACGGGCCGGAAAGACGTAGGGAAGGATATTGTTTGAAAATTTTCAAGGAATCGGATGGTGCATTTTATATCACTAAGCAATCAGAGTGAGTTGATGTCGCTGCAAGTGAAGTAGGGTACTACGTAACTGCGATTGGTCTGCAATGACTTGCACCAAAACAAAAGCTCTGTGGTTGGTAATCTAGTTGCTCTAATTTGTAATTGTTAATTGGTCGGTAATTATTTAACGGACCGGAAAGACGTAAGGAAAGATATTGTTTGAAAATTTTCAAGAAATCGGATGGTGTATTTTATATCACTCGAGATCCGTTTTTTAAACTTGATCGGGAGGTTTTGGGGATACACTAAAGTCCCTTTTTGATTATCTACAATAAGTTGCAGAAGGCGGTAAGGTAGAGATCAGAGAGAGAGAGATAACGTAGCCTCCGGTATTGTCTTCACCCCTAGCGCCCTTCTATTAAATTCTATTAATTACCGTTTCGCTCCGAGTCTTCCGATACAAAATCGTTACCATGCGAGATGCCACGCGTTGTGAACACGTTCGATGCTGTTTAGATGCACGGTAACATTTGTCAATTTGTCGTCTTCATACGACACCAGGATGTTGGGCACATTTGCTGACCAAATTAATTCCGATGTCAATATTCCATGTAACTTATAATAAAATTACAAATTGACGTTGAGAACGGGCGCCTCTGGCTTAAAATGTATTAGGTGATAACGAAAGAATAGGATATTGTTATCGTCATAGCATTGTCAGTCCCAAGACTTGTTGGACATGCATCACCACTCTTTCCTATCCTGAACTAATTTTTCTCATTTTCCTAAAAATAGAACATCCCAGATCCTTAACTATTTGAAAATAGTAATCTAATCTAGGTCTACATCTACTCCTCTTAACACCTGTTTCTGCTTCTAATATCTCATACCTCCTCGCTTCTAACCTTCTGTCTCCACGGTATCCTCATTATTCGCCTGAAACGCCGCGCTCCAAACATACCTTTAACAACCTTATATCCCTACCACTCCTTCCGGCCTGACTTATCTGACTTCCTGTGTATCTAAAATCAGCCACTTTTTCGTCTAATTTTTCGTCTCCTATCTTTATATTCGCTCTTTCCTTACTTTTTCTTCCCTTGCATACCAGAATTTTTGTTTTACTTATATGTATTTTCATGCAATACTCCTTGTTAAATACTGCTTCCATTTATATTGTAATCCAAAATGAACCGTAGAATTAGCAGTACCTTCAGTTGCAGCTGGCTGTCGCTGCTTAATAGATAGATGACGTTTGCTGGTCAAAGAGGTCTTCTCCATCTTCGTCTTATTTTAAAGCCAGTGAAAACGTTCCGCAACATTTAAAATGTAATCGCTTTCAACCGGATACAGCTTTGTGATTATTAACCGAAGGACGAACCCCTGCCACGCTGGGTAGGTATACGGTATAACTACAATCTTACCTGTAACCTCTTCGGCGATATATGTATAAAAGATAATGAACAGCGAATTTTCCCAAGTCAAAGGAGAACACTGTCTTCTTTTATATGCGTCTTCTAATGTACTTCATTACAATTAGTCCACAATGTGTAAAAGATGTTAAAGTGCATTTAATATCTACCTATAACATTTTTCTCATGTGTTTGTAATGCCTTTGCTATTTCGAAGACCACAACGTATCGATAAATGACCATAACGAAAATATTGTCAGATTACATCAAAAAACGTAAGCACAATGTTGCTGTTGGACAGTATACCGAAATGGTGGTGAAGTTTGACCACAACGTAGAAAATTAATAGTCTGTTCTGTTTGACCACAACGTTAAGTACTGTTTCTATGCTCATACTGATAAAAAATGTGATTTTTTATACATAAGTTTTAGTAAGTAACCACAACGTAATAACTAGAAGAGGTTGTGTACAATTCTGACTTTCTACAAAGTATTAAACATATAGAATTATGTGATCTGTTTGACCACAACATTAAATATTGTTTTTATGATTACACTGATAAAAAATGTGTGTTTTTATACATAGGTATTATTAAGCAACCACAACGTAATAACTAAAAGAAGTTGTGCACAATTCTAACGTTGTACAAAGTAATAAACATATAGAATTGTGTTCTGTTTCACCACAACGTTAAATATTGTTTTTATGATCACACCGATAAAATAATCTGATTTTGATGCGTAGGTATTATTATGTAACCACAACGTAATAACTAAAAAAATTGTATACAATTCTGACTTTCTACAAATAAACATATAGGATTATGGATTCTGTTTGACCACAACGTGATACATATCGATTCTGTAGCCACAACGTAATAATAACTTCTCTTTTATTGATTGAAACAATATTTAAATGTTTTACCAAGCAGTTAATCCATAATGACGAATAATGTTAACCAGTATAAATTTTTTACCATGAGGTTTAAGTAATCAGATACAATTATTAAAATGTATTTATAAATTCAGATGATTTCCAATGCAAAAACGCATTTATAATGCATTTATAATCACAATGATAGTTTCTGTTCTGCATTCAATTAACGGTAGTTTAAACTACTACATTTTGTCTAATTATGTAGGATAGGCTGAGTGTTGAACATTGATTAACTTACATCTAGCTTAAAGAGATCCTGTATTAGGTATCTGTTAACCATATTTTCGTGTACAAAATTACCAGGAGCCGGGGCAAAGGCAGACGAAACGATTTTCAATTTTCTTCCTAAGGGTTCGCTTCTGTGTAGCAGCGAAGTCACCGGTTGCTCGTTATTAAATTATCATAAAAATTCAGTCTCTTCTACGCTCGTCCGGATTGAATTCTAATTGACGATTTGTCTTCTTTGTCATCAACATCCTCACTTCATCATCTCTCCTTGTTGTTATTAGGTCGGCGAAGAACGACAATACAGAACGTTTAAAATTTCTATTTCATCTGTAGAACTTTTGATTCAATTTCTCGATAATAGCAGGCCTCCTGTGAAAATGTACTAAATAGTGTTTTTCTTTTGTTATAGGGAGGATTCTACGCCAGGAGCCATAGCGATTCCACCCTCGAATTGTAAAAACGGTACCGAGGGTACGAAAAATGGTACCGTCGCCATTGCGAACGATTTGGAATCGTTGGCGCTGCGACGGTATCTTCAGTGTCCCGGAATGTGCAGGGTAGAAGTGCTGAAGAAATTTATCTGCACCAAGTACAACGTAGACATTAACAAATTTTATGTAAGTGCTTTTACCTAAATATTGTTTCTTTTGAAGTGAAACTTCTTTGCTAGTATCTAGATATTGTTTCTTTTAAAGTGAAACTTTTTAGCGCTCGATGAGAGTAAAATCTCAAGGCCATGAAACGACACGTTTTGCAACGTTTTGTCTCGCGAAGCGCTAGGCTATTTGTATTGTGGTGTGCTAATAAATGCGTATAATCCAAAATTCTTAGAAAACGATTCGAAAAACTTCACTTGTTAGATGAACCCAAAGCTAAAGAAACTATGGATTCCATTTCTTTCTCTTATTACAAAGTGTAAAAGATCGGAAACAAAATGGGGTTGTAAATATTTTGATATAAAATGATTGACGTTGATTTTAGATCAATAACATTATTTGCAACCCTATTTTTTTGCCTCTAAGCATTCACGCTAAACAAACTATTTTGGCATCAGTGTCTTTTTTCCAAAATAATTCATGAAATAATAACACTTGGTTTTGTTTCACTAATCTTTATTTAATATTTAATCCTCTAACATATGTTTCGGCTGTTATGCCATTATCAAAGAGTTATACTGTAAAACTCTTTGCCCTTAAAACAGTAACAGTTTTACAGTATAACTCTCTGATAATGGCATAACAGGCGAAACATATGTTTTACAGTATAACTCTTTGATAATGGCATAACAGCCGAAACATATGTTTTACAGTATAACTCTTTGCCCTTAAAACAGTAACAGTTTTACAGTATAACTCTTTGATAATGGCATGACAACCGAAACATATGTTTTATCGCTTTCAACCG
>NW_020439302.1:3577451-3592362 GCF_000699045.2 Agrilus planipennis
GTTTCGGTCGAGTTTCGGCAAAAAAACGAGTTTCGGTTTAGTTTCGGTTTCGGCGGCAAACCTGCCGAAACTACGACCGAAACCGAAACTGCGTTCGGGAGTTCTCGCGCTCTGCTCGGTCATGTTCGGCGCGTTAAATTCCATCCAAGCGAAGTAGATTAGTAGACATAGATAAAAAAAAGCATGAATAATCTTCAAAAGAAAAATGAGTCTAGTCTACTATACTTACTCAAATAAACATCTCACCTATTTTAAGTATTTTTAAGACGCAATTAAAGTATTTCCTTAAATGAGGGGTTGTTATGTTGATTTTGATTTGACTATCAATAAGTGAAAATGTCGAAGACTGCAGAGCTATGTGATTTAAAGATAAAAAAATAAAACTGACTGATTATAATAGCGTTTTCTTTATTTTTCTCTCAAAACATGATCCTTATAAGGAAGTTTCGGTTTCGGTTTCGGTTTCGGCCGAAACTGAGACCGTTGCCGAAATTCGGTTTCGGATTCGGTCGTGTAAACCAGTGTCGGTCTGACACTAAAGTATGAATAATACTTAATTTGACCATTTTTTTGTTATTGAATTACATAAAAACGTATTTTAAAGTAATACTTCTAAAGATAAAATATGTTGGAAAACATAAATCCTGAAAATTCTCGTACTCTCTCTTTCTTTCACCAATCGTTAGTTATTCGTTGTAAAGGTATAGAGATCGCAAAAGAAGTTTCACTTCTTCAACGTGTACTGAGTTGCACGTGTTGTTTTGTTTTTTTTTTTTTGGAGTTACATTTTTTAACGTTTTAAATGTAAAAGTTGCGCTCACAGCAGCATGTAAACGAAGCTAGGCGCAATTGTCATCCTTCGGCATTGATCGATTAAATAAACAAATATGTAATTAGGATTGTGTATAAGGTACTTGTATAGCGTGGACATATATAGGTACCTAAATATCTCTTTCTATTTAATTGGGGTTGTTTTTAGTGGATCGTTGTCTAATCTGCAGGCGCCTTTATTGTTCCGGATTGTTACTATTTTTTTTTGTCTCTTTCAGATTGAAATTTTGTACAAACGCGTGCCTTTGCCGGACCACTACACCCTAATAGACATAGCGTACATTTATTCGTGGAAAAGGGTGAGTCAGCTGCTCTGTTAGTAGTTTCTCCATTGTTTGTCTTTCCGCTCTGCGCTTTCTGTCCACCTATCTTTCTTCTTCGTTCCGTTATTATTTGCTCTTTTTCTCTTTTTCCTTTTCTGTTCTCTCACTCTGAAGTGAAACGATTGTCGTGTTTTACGTATCTCCAGTTTGTACAATAGTGCAGGAATTACATCTACGGGTCGTGATCGAAAAGTCAGGGTATGTTTTGTCAAAACAAGTCAGAATTGCTTAGTCTTTTTACCAGTGGCGTAACAGTAGGGCAAAATGCCACCGGTCCCCGGTCTGAGAGGCCGTGAAGACTGGAGAAACCTAACATTAATTACAAAATTTGGTAAAAATATTAATTTTATATTTAAGTTAGGTCCTCAAGAACACAGATGTTCTTGCATTTTAAATGCAAATACAAAATAAAAATACCTATTTTTGTCTTGCATTTAAATATTTTTTTGAGAAAAGCATTTTGTATTTTAGAAAATACCACAAACGGCGCGGTAAACGCCATCTGTAGTACGANTCCAAAAAGATCGAAATCGCGATCCGCGTCTGGCAGTTTCGACAGAATACAGACCACTTCGAATTATTTTATTCGATTATGGTAACGTGCCTATCACGTTGAGGTTAGCTACGCCGGGATTCGTTTCAACAAGTAGATATCCGTATATTTAAATGGACCTTGTTGGAGCATACGTACCTAATCCTAAAATGTAGCATCGTACTACAGATGGCGTTTACCGTGCCATTTGTGGTATTTTCTAAAATGCGCTGTCAAGACAGCAGGTAAAAGTTGGTCTGTGTTCTGTCGGAGATCGAAATCGCGATCCGCGTCTGGCAGTTTCGACAAAATACAGACCACATCGAATTATTTCATTCTATTTTGTATTTTATTTAAAATACTTTTCCAAACGTATTTTCTATTTGTAAATGCAAAATACATTTTTGCCATTAAAATTTTTGCTAGTATCACCTATCAAACATTATATAAAATGATAAATGGAGTTGCTCAGATTGGCCAATAAAGGTATTAAAAGCTTAGAAAGGGAACAGAAACGTTCCAGGAATACCTTGTAAGTCCAAAAAATTCTAAACTCCTTGGAAGTGTTTGCATTTTGTATTTAACATGTTCGTAAGAAAGTGATATTGCTCAATTTTAACATGTATCCACTAGTTCAACATTTGGCCGCGGCATTTCTTTGATGGTGATACTCGGGAAATCCCCGCTTTCTATTTTTGAAAGACGTTTATGCGGTACGCTAGAGTCAAATGAGTACTAAATTTTTTAGAAATTTATTAGGGTCTCGAGAAAACTTAGTACTTAAGGATAGATATCTACTTCGTAATTTATAAAGTTGAAACTACAATGTGAAGCTTTTTATATTAAGGGAGGGCCTCAGGTGGTATAGTTACGCCACTACTTTTAAATTGAGCGAAATATTGTTTGATGTTTCAGTTTTCTTGTGTTGATAGGTAAATTCTAAAAGACGTAATTTATTTGATTTGATAAATTGTGTAATTTCGATTTTCATTTCTAATCAGTAGTAAATATTGGTAAATTCTTCTGATAGTGATAAACTTACCTACTCTGTTTCCATTTCGCATGCTTTACCCTGCACCCCTTGATGAAGAAACCTCTAAAACATTAACTCGTAAGGTTTTGAAGAAGAACATTTTCTTCAGTTGCGCATTTTTATTTTCAGAACGAACCGATGAAGTTCTTTTTCAAAATAATAGATTTAGATACGAATATGGACGTTTCGGAAGACGTTGAGATTTCGTCCTTCCCCATGAAAATCAACAAACCTCCGAAACCAAAAAGGAAAACGTTAGATAAAATCAAGACAACCGGTGATAATAAAAAACTGAATTTCGATAGCGTCAATAGTGATAATGCTAAATGTGATAACAAAATTGATAAAGACACTTCAGTTTTACCGAAGACAATAATAACGAATAACGATAACGGCATCGAATCTAGTCAAAAGTTAGACGAAAAATCTGAAAATAAAATTGAAGATAAACTGAAACCATCGACGAAACTTGAAATTGATTTGCGATGTACCGAAGGAATCGCGAAATTGGACGAAACGAAACGTAAATCGGATGAAATAAAAATTATCCGAAACGGTGAAGATGATTCGAACAAAGATAAAACAACTGAAGAAGTAAAAGTTGTCCAAAACGTTCAAGATGATTTGAAAATGGATAAAACGACTAAAGAACTAAAAGTTGTTCGAAACGTTCAAAATGATTTGATAAAACTAGACAGCCAAAAACTGTCTAAGGAGTACACAAAGATTACTTTGAACCGTAATAGTAACATGGAGATAATAACGAAGGTTCAACAGGTGTCCAACAAAAATGGGCAACCAATAGGACTGAAGATCACCAAGCAATTGGTGAAGAAGCCTGTGATTGATAGTAATAAAACAATTAATAATAAATTAACCGAATCGAAAAGGAAGTTATCGCCAAAACATAACAGTATACAAAATCATAAGAAGAACGTATTGGGTATAGAAGATAAAGTGGAAATAAATCCATCATGTGATGTTAAAAATCACAGTCCTGCCAATGACTTCACATCACCTCCTGAATCCTCTTCCGAGCCACTAGAAGTCGATCCGGAAAAATCAAAGTTTCTTGAATCGTTTGAATTGACTGCCAGAAGTTCTCTATCACCACAAAAGCGAAACTCAATCACCAACCACAAAACTACCCCAGAATCCTTTTCAAAGGATTTGGAAATCCAAAAATGTAACTTAGGAGGTCCATCGTCTGCCCAAAAGAGAAAACCCTCCAGTCCCATGAAACACGAGAGGGCGTCAAAGAAACAAAAGTCCTTGGCCGGCAAAACGTCGCCAAACAAACGAAAGCCCGAATCGAAAAACATCTCAAACCCTACGGTCCGTCAAATGGTGTCAAATGTTCACCAGAGTGCAACGAACGTGTCGAAAATCGTGGAACAATCATCCCCGAAATCGAAGTGTAACAAAACAGATTTACAATCTCTCTTCGACAGTTGCAAAATCAACATCCCCTCGTCGCTTTCAATAACGATCAAAGAAGGCACAGAGGACAAAAATCTACCCCCGGTCAAACCGGTTAAGAACTACATTGAAATTCTGAAGTTGCCCGACACAGAACAAAAGCTTTTGAAAGACTCGAAAGAATTAGATGACGAGTATAGAGAAAGGCCGAAACTGAACATCACAGTTTCTTGTTCAACAAACGGTATCCAAAACGTTCCGAAAGGAGATGGCGAGATCCAAAACAAATTACCAAAAACCACCGAAGAAACCACCAGTACAACAAATACCTCCGTACTTGAAAAAGGCACTCAGAACAAACCTTCGGCGACTACAAAGGTGGTCGCTTCTACTTACATACCAGAGAAGGTTACTACCACCATTCCCATAAAACTTGCCCCGTTGATCGCCAATCAGTCGTTCCAGAAGATGTTCGAAGAATCTATCAAAAAATCTAATTGGTGTATTTCCACCGATGGTGTCGACAAAGAAGAAAAGTCTCCAAAAGAAGACAGTAAACATAAAACGTCTACTATTAGTACAAACGAGACCAGTAACAATAAATTAAATGAAAAAGAGTCCCAAAAGATCGCGTTGGATTTGACGACGGATAGCAACAGTAGTAATTCTTCGAGCAGTGGTCTAATTAATAGCAGCACGAAGAAGAACATCCTAGAGATCGCCACGCAGTTGTACAAGAAATCGAAACTGGAGCAAACAAAATCGGCGGAAGACAGTAGCAAACAAAACAAAACAGCTACAAATAATACCAGTACGTATTCGAGGCATATTTCGGCCACCGCCACACCAAACTACACCCCCAGCAGTATTCCCCTACGTTTGACACAGACTTTATCGAATTTACATTCGGCCAGTTTGGGACTCAACTACACAGTGTCTGTGACTCAAAACAACTCGCCGAAATTGTCTCCCAAAATCAGTGTCCCAAGTCCGAAAAGGAACGGAGACACTTCTAAAGTTCCTACCACAACATCCCCGACTGATTCCAAAGTGAAAACTTCATCCCCAAAGACTGGATCAACGCCAAAACTTAATACCGTATCGCCTCCGTTTAGTTTGTCACCGAAATCTTCCGTTAATTCTTGTGCTAACAGTAGTGACAAGGGTGTAAAAACAACAATAGCAACGGGTAGTGCCGCGGGTGGTCTATTTACATCCGGGGGTTTTTGCATAGTGTCGTCCAAAGGGGACGAACCGGCCGCCAAGGTTCCTAGACTGAGCGCGTCACCGAAAAGCACCTGTTCTTCTTCCACCAGTGACGCTATCAAAATTTCTGCAGCGTCGCCAAAAGCTAAAGATAGTTCCGGAAGTGTTGGTGGTTCTGGTGGTGTTAATAGTCAAAAACAATCGTCGTCTAAAAATGACAGTGGCAGTAGCAACAACAACGGTGGCGCTTCCACCATGAACCCGAATGAGATTTTGGAAAAGTATAACATTCAAAATTTGGCTCAGTTGACCGCGAATTTCAATTTCCCTATAAATCTGGCCATGTTACCACACAATCAACTGGCCGCTCTGCATCAGGCCATGATTCTGAGACACTTCGAGTTGCAAAACAGGCAGAACTGGTTGAATATGAATCCGAGTCCTCTTGTCCAGTACGAAAAATATTTACAGAGTTTGTCCCAGAAACAAGGTCAGATACTGAGCAAAGAGAATTGACGATCGTTGTTGTTGATTATGTATCTGTTTCTAAATAATATTGTCCAGGATAATAACAACGGAGTGTTTTTTATCCTTGTTTACAGGGAACATAGGTATACTTACTACTGTCTAATTTTACTACCACTGTCTACTTCTACGTCCTGTTTTATTATTATTATTATTATTATTATTTAATGCCTATGTGTTTGTGTCATTTATTTATATTTACTGTAGGTATATTTTCTAGGTGCACATTTGTTTATTATTATTATTATTTTCGTAATTATTATTTAATTGGCGTTGATAACAGTACCTTATCGCTACGTCTAATGATAAGGTTAAAAATTGATCGAACCGATTTCGTTTGGGTCCTCTTAAAATAATTTGTCTACTTATTAGTAGTAGACGCATACGAAAAGTATTATTCATAATAGACAACAACTTTTTATTATTATTATTATTATCTATTAATATTATTTACTATTGATAATAATAATTGTCTATCTGTCTGTGTTGCCGTTAAATTTGTGTTATGTTTAACTTTTTTTTCTTGTAAAAATTTTGTAAAAAGTTAGATGTAATAACGAAGTTATGTGAACTGATAATACCTACCACACATACCTGTCCGATCATCCACATTAATTCTTCTTCCTTTTTTAAATTTCCTATAAAAAAATATTTGTTGTTTCTCGCTAGGCATTTAACAACATCACCACCGATTTTATTACTACTTATTATTTTTATTAAAAATACACGGAGTAATAAAGTACATTATTTTCAATGATCTCGGCGATGTTTTTTCTTTCACCTGTTAGATTATTATCTGTGAAAAGTAAGGGTTTACATATAAGGGCGCGTATTAGAAAGGTAAGTGAATGAATAAAGGTAAAGCAACAAAACAAAATGATCTCGAAATAGTTCGTCCGTCTGGCGTTTCATTCATTTGGTGTGTGTGAGTTTGACGAGGGGATTCCCATATCTACGAAAGGTTCTCTTCCATCTCCCCAGGAAGTAGGCACTACCTGAGGGGTTGTTGAGTGAAAGGACTAAAAGCATTTATCTATACGTAACAGAATTTTCACTGCTGAGCATATATATTAATTTAATCTTAATATATCATGGGGAAAGAAAGTAGGTATAATGTGTTAATTATTTAACTTAACACAATGTGTTAATTATTTAACTTAACAAAAGTTCCCCGAATTTATTTTAAGTACCTGCGTTTTGCAGACTTGCTACAAAAAGAAACTTTGAGATCATCAGAAGGACAGTGGATTGACGAAAATATTGAATAGTAAAGGGCCACAATGCAATCCTTGCGGTACCCCAGAACTAATCCGAGAAAAAGCTATTTCTCTTGGTCAAGATATGATTTTTATCATAGATATTTTATTTGGGCAGAAAATTTTCCAGGAATAATCTTCAGGAAATTGAAGAAAATCATTTAGGCATATTCTAAACGCAGTACGTATTCAATAATTTATTCAATGATGTTTTCATCATTCAGATCTCTCATTCAGGTATTCCTTGCCAACGCTGGTGCCCTCTGCCAGTAAAAGTGTCTTATAGGGGACGCTGTCTCACAGTTAAACAAGTTTGAAACGACTCTATTATCCATTTCCTCATAAAATAATGACCAACTCCTTTCTAAGTGAAACAGTTAAACGTTTTAAAGACATCTGCATTTATTTTCAATTTTTGGGCCCAATTGATTGAAAATTAAATTCTGCAAAGGAGTTATAGAACACCATTTCTTGTCTATAAATTTTTCCAGGTTCTTTTTTTTTAATTCACATTAAACGTTGGTACTTTTTAACTTCTTCTGATTTATAATACCCTGATCTTTTTATACTCGGTGGTTTTTCGTAAATAGAAAAATCCAGTAGTTGTCAAAAGTGTTGGGTTCAGAATCGGCAAAGAATTCTAGAGGCTGATTCATACGTAGGCGTGGCATATGAAAAAGCAACCAATCATAGCGTTAAGATGTGATATGCGCAGTCGTTTTCATCCAATACCGTTTGTATGTAGCTCTACTTGGGGTGGGGCATTCAACAATGAGAGGCGTTGACAATTTAAAATGAGGGCGGGCCGATGGTAACCCTTGTTATTGAACCCTTTTGAACATTTTGAGTAGATTATATTCGTCATGGCCTTCGAAAATGTTTAGAACCATTGTCGAGAGGTCGTTGCTTTTGTGTTATAAGTTGTAATGGCCTGACACGGGAGGGAACAGGATCTCAGCAGGCCTTGCTCGTTTTTCAAGCTGCAACACTCATTTGTTATCCCATCCACTGTTAGCTTCCTATGAAGTGTTGATAGGTTTTTTATTCGATTTTTATTGCTCTGAATTTATAGGATTTTATACGTTCCTAATAAATTTATCAAATTCCAGCATTTATTCAGCTTCATAATTGTAGTACATTTTCGTTTTAATTTATTCTGTTGATTTTCAAAACAGTATTCAATTAAATGTGGTAAATTTTCATTAATAATAACTTGGGCGCCAGTAATAAATTATCTAATTTTCCCTTTATAATTTTGAGATTATCTTTTCCCATACAAAATTTTCAAGGTACATACGCAGATTAAACAAAATTGTAGCTGAAGTAACTGTTTTTAATGAATATTATTTATTTAAAACGATGTTTGTGAATTATTTGTTTATTCATAAAATGTCGATAAAAAGCTTATTGCAAAGTTATTAAAGTATTAAGTAAAGTAATAAAGTTATGAAATAATTTTTAAAACTTATTTGCAATAACTTTTATCTTTCACTTCAAAATTAAGATTTAATTTTACGTTAGTTATAATTTAACTCCAAAGTGCTAAATTGTGATAAAAACAAATGATTTCTGCTCGCTTTATTGTCATATTCACTGCAAAAAAAACTTTTTACGAAAACTTTCTGATTATTCCTGGTATATACTTCAATTTTCTTTACGTCCTCTGTATTTTAAATTTAAATTATAACTTGTGGCGCCATCGCGCGGTTAAATACTCGAACACAGCGACATTAGAACATCTGTTTTCACCTGTATAAATGTACTGATACATATGAAATGAAATAATTAAAGGTAAACGGCATTAAAAACCATCTCATATCAGCAACCTCTTTTTTTAAATTCTTTTATTAAATGAAACTTATTGTGGTCACAATTCTCTCAGGTATTTAAAGACCAGATTTGAATCTGCATTAAAAAACTGGTTCTCAAAAGCTTAAATTACATCTTTATACATTGATCACACTTGCACCTTTTTATAACGGGGGTGGCTTGCCCCTTTCCAAACGTTCGACAAATTTTATATTATATTTAAAAAATTTCCTATAGGTGATGCATGTAAATTCGTCGTAGCCTTTTCATTTAGAGTGCAATTTGGAATCTGTATGAGAAATTGGACTTTATTTGCTGACTGTTCCTCGTTTTATAATCTACATTAGATACATTTGCATTCTGTGACAAAGGGGGCTCCTGTAGGTACTAATCAAACTAAGGTACGTAAAGTATGTACATATATTAATTCAACTTCACGTTTATATCTAGAATGAAGTTATCGATAAGATTGCAAACCGGAGAAGCTTGTTTTCTTAAAATTTTTCAACTTAATTGCAACCATGACATTTATAGACTTCTTTAATGGCATTAATAAGGCTTGGGCTTCGTCTCTTCTACAGCAATCAAGAAAAAGAAGCAGCCATAAATATGTTTTATAAACGATTTGCACCAAGAAAACATCTTACTAGGGTAAGTAATAGAGCTTTCTAGATATTTATAAGTACGAAATAAATTTTCAATATTAATCATTAAAGATTACTCCAAATTAATGAAGAAAAATTGTTGTTGCTGTCACGCTCTCGCCAGGAGTCGAACCCGGGCCCCTACTTATTAAGAGAGTACTGGTGAGCAAAAGCAGTCGCCCGGGTACAATTCCCGACTAGGGCGTATCAGCAGCAACAATTTTTCATCATTGATTTGGGGATATCTGTAGACGACTTAATGTTAGTTTCACTTTAATGTTTAATAGCTTTCTATACCTATATGTATACTGTATAGCATGTACCTATAATAAGTTGAAAATGTTATGAAGTCATTCCTACTTTATTGTTTTGGGGTACCTTAAGCATACCTCGGCAGCTAACTTGTTATGGGTCATATCTATAGTTTGCTATAAAAAAAAAAACAAAACATAAGCTTTAAACATTATATGTATTTATTAACAATATGGTATATTATAAACAATTTCTTTCAGATGCTGCATTCGAAACAAGTTGTCCTTACACAGAATATTTTCGACTGTCCTCTAGACATACATATGTATAAAAAAAGGTAGGATTTGACATTTTTTATTATCAATTGTAAAATAAAATCGTAATTGTTTTAAGGAGTAGATATTTCGAACATTTCGCCAACAGAGTTTTCTCTTATGTTCGCTGTTTTGGGCTGCAGCCTATGGAGGTGGACACTACAACGTTACTCCAGAATTGTCCTTTCCAGCTCATCGACACTACATTGGGAAATTTGCATTCAGGTAGGTAGGATTAATTTTTATTTTTTACTTGTCCTGTACTTAAATTTAATTTTTGTAAATATAATTCTGCCCTATTATTAAAACGAGTAGAAAGTTCCAAAATGACCTAAAGTTGTTCCAAGGCATCAGTGAATATAACTTAACTGTTAGAAATTACCTGGGTGCACTTCCAACCCCCAATTTAAGAACGTCGTTTTTAATTATGAATAAATTAATTTCTCCCTTATTAAACGAGCCGAAAGTTCCAAAATGACCTAAAGTTGTTCCAAGGCATCAGTGAATATAACTTAACTGTTAGAAATTACCTGGGTGCACTTCCAACCCCCAATTTAAGAACGTCGTTTTTAATTATGAATAAATTAATTTCTCCCTTATTAAACGAGCCGAAAGTTCCAAAATGACCTAAAGTTGTTCCAAGGCATCAGTGAATATAACTTAACTGTTAGAAATTACCTGGGTGCACTTCCAACCCCCAATTTAAGAACGTCGTTTTTAATTATGAATAAATTAATTTCTCCCTTATTAAACGAGCCGAAAGTTCCAAAATGACCTAAAGTTGTTCCAAGGCATCAGTGAATATAACTTAACTGTTAGAAATTACCTGGGTGCACTTCCAACCCCCAATTTAAGAACGTCGTTTTTAATTATGAATAAATTAATTTCTCCCTTATTAAACGAGCCGAAAGTTCCAAAATGACCTAAAGTTGTTCCAAGGCATCAGTGAATATAACTTAACTGTTAGAAATTACCTGGGTGCACTTCCAACCCCCAATTTAAGAACGTCGTTTTTAATTATGAATAAATTAATTTCTCCCTTATTAAACGAGCCGAAAGTTCCAAAATGACCTAAAGTTGTTCCAAGGCATCAGTGAATATAACTTAACTGTTAGAAATTACCTGGGTGCACTTCCAACCCCCAATTTAAGAACGTCGTTTTTAATTATGAATAAATTAATTTCTCCCTTATTAAACGAGCCGAAAGTTCCAAAATGACCTAAAGTTGTTCCAAGGCATCAGTGAATATAACTTAACTGTTAGAAATTACCTGGGTGCACTTCCAACCCCCAATTTAAGAACGTCGTTTTTAATTATGAATAAATTAATTTCTCCCTTATTAAACGAGCCGAAAGTTCCAAAATGACCTAAAGTTGTTCCAAGGCATCAGTGAATATAACTTAACTGTTAGAAATTACCTGGGTGCACTTCCAACCCCCAATTTAAGAACGTCGTTTTTAATTATGAATAAATTAATTTCTCCCTTATTAAACGAGCCGAAAGTTCCAAAATGACCTAAAGTTGTTCCAAGGCATCAGTGAATATAACTTAACTGTTAGAAATTACCTGGGTGCACTTCCAACCCCCAATTTAAGAACGTCGTTTTTAATTATGAATAAATTAATTTCTCCCTTATTAAACGAGCCGAAAGTTCCAAAATGACCTAAAGTTGTTCCAAGGCATCAGTGAATATAACTTAACTGTTAGAAATTACCTGGGTGCACTTCCAACCCCCAATTTAAGAACGTCGTTTTTAATTATGAATAAATTAATTTCTCCCTTATTAAACGAGCCGAAAGTTCCAAAATGACCTAAAGTTGTTCCAAGGCATCAGTGAATATAACTTAACTGTTAGAAATTACCTGGGTGCACTTCCAACCCCCAATTTAAGAACGTCGTTTTTAATTATGAATAAATTAATTTCTCCCTTATTAAACGAGCCGAAAGTTCCAAAATGACCTAAAGTTGTTCCAAGGCATCAGTGAATATAACTTAACTGTTAGAAATTACCTGGGTGCACTTCCAACCCCCAATTTAAGAACGTCGTTTTTAATTATGAATAAATTAATTTCTCCCTTATTAAACGAGCCGAAAGTTCCAAAATGACCTAAAGTTGTTCCAAGGCATCAGTGAATATAACTTAACTGTTAGAAATTACCTGGGTGCACTTCCAACCCCCAATTTAAGAACGTCGTTTTTAATTATGAATAAATTAATTTCTCCCTTATTAAACGAGCCGAAAGTTCCAAAATGACCTAAAGTTGTTCCAAGGCATCAGTGAATATAACTTAACTGTTAGAAATTACCTGGGTGCACTTCCAACCCCCAATTTAAGAACGTCGTTTTTAATTATGAATAAATTAATTTCTCCCTTATTAAACGAGCCGAAAGTTCCAAAATGACCTAAAGTTGTTCCAAGGCATCAGTGAATATAACTTAACTGTTAGAAATTACCTGGGTGCACTTCCAACCCCCAATTTAAGAACGTCGTTTTTAATTATGAATAAATTAATTTCTCCCTTATTAAACGAGCCGAAAGTTCCAAAATGACCTAAAGTTGTTCCAAGGCATCAGTGAATATAACTTAACTGTTAGAAATTACCTGGGTGCACTTCCAACCCCCAATTTAAGAACGTCGTTTTTAATTATGAATAAATTAATTTCTCCCTTATTAAACGAGCCGAAAGTTCCAAAATGACCTAAAGTTGTTCCAAGGCATCAGTGAATATAACTTAACTGTTAGAAATTACCTGGGTGCACTTCCAACCCCCAATTTAAGAACGTCGTTTTTAATTATGAATAAATTAATTTCTCCCTTATTAAACGAGCCGAAAGTTCCAAAATGACCTAAAGTTGTTCCAAGGCATCAGTGAATATAACTTAACTGTTAGAAATTACCTGGGTGCACTTCCAACCCCCAATTTAAGAACGTCGTTTTTAATTATGAATAAATTAATTTCTCCCTTATTAAACGAGCCGAAAGTTCCAAAATGACCTAAAGTTGTTCCAAGGCATCAGTGAATATAACTTAACTGTTAGAAATTACCTGGGTGCACTTCCAACCCCCAATTTAAGAACGTCGTTTTTAATTATGAATAAATTAATTTCTCCCTTATTAAACGAGCCGAAAGTTCCAAAATGACCTAAAGTTGTTCCAAGGCATCAGTGAATATAACTTAACTGTTAGAAATTACCTGGGTGCACTTCCAACCCCCAATTTAAGAACGTCGTTTTTAATTATGAATAAATTAATTTCTCCCTTATTAAACGAGCCGAAAGTTCCAAAATGACCTAAAGTTGTTCCAAGGCATCAGTGAATATAACTTAACTGTTAGAAATTACCTGGGTGCACTTCCAACCCCCAATTTAAGAACGTCGTTTTTAATTATGAATAAATTAATTTCTCCCTTATTAAACGAGCCGAAAGTTCCAAAATGACCTAAAGTTGTTCCAAGGCATCAGTGAATATAACTTAACTGTTAGAAATTACCTGGGTGCACTTCCAACCCCCAATTTAAGAACGTCGTTTTTAATTATGAATAAATTAATTTCTCCCTTATTAAACGAGCCGAAAGTTCCAAAATGACCTAAAGTTGTTCCAAGGCATCAGTGAATATAACTTAACTGTTAGAAATTACCTGGGTGCACTTCCAACCCCCAATTTAAGAACGTCGTTTTTAATTATGAATAAATTAATTTCTCCCTTATTAAACGAGCCGAAAGTTCCAAAATGACCTAAAGTTGTTCCAAGGCATCAGTGAATATAACTTAACTGTTAGAAATTACCTGGGTGCACTTCCAACCCCCAATTTAAGAACGTCGTTTTTAATTATGAATAAATTAATTTCTCCCTTATTAAACGAGCCGAAAGTTCCAAAATGACCTAAAGTTGTTCCAAGGCATCAGTGAATATAACTTAACTGTTAGAAATTACCTGGGTGCACTTCCAACCCCCAATTTAAGAACGTCGTTTTTAATTATGAATAAATTAATTTCTCCCTTATTAAACCAGCTGAAAGTTCCAAAATGACCTAAAGTTGTTCCAAGGCATCAGTGAATATAACTTAACTGTTAGAAATTACCAGGGCGCACTTTCAACCCCCAATTTAAGAACGTCGTTTTTAATTATGAATAAATTAATTTCTCCCTTATTAAACAAGTTGAAAGTTCGAAAATGACCTAAAGTTGTTCTAAGGCATCAGTGAATATAAATTAACTGTTAGAAATTACCGGGATGCACTTTCAACCCCTAATTTAAAAACGTCCTTAAAAGTGTCATACACTTTTCGCGAGTCTACTCTAGCGTTAGTTCCTTTCAGATAGGGTACAGTGGGTTATCTGGAATAGGAACAATAGGCATAATAGGCAATAATACCAAAGCTATTAGTATTTGGCGTTAGTCCTGTTAATTTGAACTATTTGCTTTCAGATAATGACGTATTTCCTAGGAAGAACGAAGACATCAGTTTCTTTTTTGCTTTTTATTGTATTTTTTTTGAAATTTCATGTGTTTTGTTTTTTACTGCATAAACTGTTATATCTTTATAATCATAACTTAGGTTGATATTTAAAATGTTTCTGAATTGATTTTTTGGTGTAATTGTTAAATTAAATTAATTATTTGTTTACGCTTTCAAAATTAATGTTTTGTGTGGATAGGGTGGCTACAAGGGGCTCCTTGAAATTTTATAGATTTTTTTGTCTCTTACAGGTATTTTATTTTTAACTTTTATAAGTCGTTAGAATGTATTATATCTTAGATAGATT
>NW_020439302.1:3594313-3597638 GCF_000699045.2 Agrilus planipennis
AACCCACTGTACCCTGTCTGAAAGGAAGTAACGCTAGAGTAGACTCGCGAAAAGTGTATAAGACACTTTTAAGATCAACTAAATAGCTAAGCCCAAGGGAAGTCGTTCGGGGAGGCCCTCCCTAATTCCACAAGGGTGAGAAGAAACAAACACGATAACGAAACGTTGAATCATGTAGAACTCGTAGGGTAAATGCAAAGCAAAATAGGAAGAATATGCAGTAAGCTAAGCGAAGAGGTAAGCAAGGTTAGACTATACTACAACTACTAAACGTGTTATTTCTACTACTACACTACTACTTAAAAAAAAATAAAAACATCTACAATCAACAATTACTTTAAATAAAATGAACAAAAATAAACATGCAAAATAAAAAACTAATTCCAATAAAATAAACTACAAAAACCATGCAAAATAAAAAATTAATTCTAATTGTGTCTAATAGAACATGCAAGATATAGAAGTATTTTAACTACGGGATCTTCTTTGTCTTCTCCCTCGTCGATCCATTCACGCACACACGCATACACGCATAGGATCTTCTTTGTCTTCTCCCTCGTCGATCTGAAACAGATACGGTGGTAACAGATTAATAAAGAGCAACTGAAATTAATTATAATATCAAACATATTCACCTTAACTAACTGCAGACTGCAGTGAAAAGCAAATCAAATCCAGGATGAATATCACAGCAGAAGATCTGTCCTTTCAGTAAAGTTCAAATAAATCTCCAGTTTCTCGCATTCATCCGTTGAAAATCAGTTACATAATGTTGAAAGGTGAAGATGAGAATAGTATCTTCATTGCTCTGTTCATTCTGGGATAAAAATGACTGCTACAATCTGTGCTCCACAATATAGAGGCCTACAGCTTGTTATAATGTTCCTGTGAAAAAACATGTTACATTAAAACAACAATCAACCATAATACAATTAAGCCTGCTTAGAAAACAGAAAGTTAAAGTAGTTAATGACAAATGAACATAATTATAATAAAAGAAACTTACACATTGATGAAACATCGGCAATCAGTAACTACCTTTTAATTTCAAGCAATTTAAATTACGGAATACATTCTTACCTTAAAAAGTCATAGAATGTTTCAAGATAAAGAAGACAAAAACTAAGGAAGTGCAGCAAGAACGGCATCATTGCACACCATCCCATTTGTCGATATTCCTGTAGTAACGAAATAATCTTCAATACGCTTTCATTCACTGCTCAATCTATAAAAAAAGAACAATACAAGTCGAATTAGTTATATTATTTCGTAAATAAGATATGATTTAATGTAAAAATGCACCTGGAAACAGGACGGTAAATGAGCACAATTCCAAAATGGCGATGGACGAGCTGATTTCATAGATAAGAGATATACTTAGTAGGTCAGTTGACACCACAGACAAGAATAGGTTGACACATTGCATAGATATGTTGGTAAAAGTAGCGTCACTGTGATCATAGACATGATAAAAAGAGAAACAATAGATATAAAATTTACCATCGAGTAGAATAAACATAAGGTATGTTCAAACATTGTACACCTATCACTTTATAATAAAATCGTATAAAATTAGTTTTCTACTACAAATACTAAAGTCTATATATTAAATAACGAATGAGTTATTGGGGTGGTAAAGTGTGGTTGAATTGGAGAGTTTTTCATGAAAATTGTACAAAAAAAATACTATTTTCACAATAAAAAAAAATTGTTTTGTATTACAATAAGGGGTAGTTTAACATTACATCTTGTCTTGCTAATTCTAATAACATAGGATCATCGAAGAATTTATTAATTGAAACGTCCTGGCTGAGTCCTTTTCTCCTGCGGGTCTTGATCATAAATTCACGGGCCAAATGGGTTGCCGGCTGGGGCTCCAAAGGTCTGATAACAATGGACTTGTCCAGTGGATCTCCAGGAACAATCTAATTAAAATACGAAATAAAATACTATAACATGTTTTAAAAGACAATTTAAAAAATAAAGTATAATTAGAACGAATAAGAAATATGGTCTTATTTGTTTACCTGCCAATGATGGAAAACAGAGAGACAAAAGGCTTGGCCCTGTGTGTGTGTCCTTAAATCGGTTTCAAATCCAAAACTGTCAATAGCGGGGATAAAGGCTTTAATTGTGTACAAAGGAGATCCAGGAACGGGTGCATCCTGCGTGACGTGACCTCTAAAGCATGAAAATAAAACATAAGAGGAAAAAGGAAACCATTTTTTGATGTAGTATATTAAATTAAGGTCTGATGTTCGATTGAATCAAACAACTGAATTTTTCAGTATATATAAGATCTTAATAAATGAATTGGACGTGCATCCTAAGATGAATGCCTTAAATAAAAAATTAAACAAAATGCCTATAATAATCTTAGTTAAAGTTTGATAACGAATATGTTTTAAAAATTGGATTTCTAAGCTTATATAGCATATGCATACATGCACCCTTCAATGCCGAGGGCGGCTATTACTTTTTCAATTTTTTTAAAGGCTTAAAAACGTAAAAGAGTCCTAGTTTTTTTGCATTTGAAGGTGTGACTATTACCGTTTAAAAGCTCCAATGATCAAAACCGAGTAAAATATTCATTTATATTCACGCTTACCTTCGTTTTGCCAGTACAGTGTACACAGCTGACACGCAATCGGCCGGGGCCTGCACCTCCACGAACAAATAGGGCTCCATAAGACGTGGTGTAGCCATTAGGAATGCAGAATACACAACACGTCGGGCTGTTGGAATGATNAATTTGGAAAAAGACCCATTGCAACTTATGCTCTCCTAATACAAATGTTGGAATTTATGAAAATTTTCGGTTTTGAGCCAAGTACAAGGGTTGATCAGAAAGTAAAAGAAAAATCAAAACTGTTTTTTGAAATTTTGTTATTCCGTAACTTTTCGACCGGCCCTCGTATATGACGCAAAACTGAAAATTTTGTTAAATCTGAAAATTTGTATTAGGAGAGCATAAGTCACAATGGGTCTTTTTTCAAATTTTTGATCTTTCCATTACTTTCTGACCAACCTTCGTTTTGGATCAAAATTGAAAATTTTCGTAAATTCCAACATTTGTATTAGGAGAGCATAAGTCGCAAAAGGTCTTTTTAAAGGTATCAATTTTTAGCGCGAAATCAACTATATCGCAGTCTTGTTTTTCACTTTTTTACATCGTTGAAACGTTTAATTGTACTATTACTATCATAATTTATGTTCATTTCCAGTATTATAACAAAAATTAAATTTCTCAATAGATGTCTTAGTGTTATTTTTAATAAGTAAAACGCTGTTTACTTTAAAACGAGGTTATTTAGCAAATACTGTA
>NW_020439302.1:3597852-3612208 GCF_000699045.2 Agrilus planipennis
TCGCGAAAAGTGTATAAGACACTTTTAAGATCAACTAAATAGCTAAGCCCAAGGGAAGTCGTTCGGGGAGGCCCTCCCTAATTCCACAAGGGTGAGAAGAAACACACACGATAACGAAACGTTGAA
This sequence comes from Agrilus planipennis, assembly GCF_000699045.2. NCBI lineage: Eukaryota > Metazoa > Arthropoda > Insecta > Coleoptera > Buprestidae > Agrilus > Agrilus planipennis. The sequence goes on from NW_020439302.1 coordinate 3,597,979, forward strand.
TCATGTAGAACTCGTAGGGTAAATGCAAAGCAAATTAGGAAGAATATGCAGTAAGCTAAGCGAAGAGGTAAGCAAGGTTAGACTATACTACAACTACTAAACGTGTTATTTCTACTACTACACTACTACTACATAAAAAAAAATAAAAACATCTACAATCAACAATTACTTCAAATAAAATAAACTACAAAAACCATGCAAAATAAAAAATTAATTCTAATTGTGTCTAGTAGAACATGCAAGATACAAAAGTATTTTAACTACAGGATCTTCTTTGTCTTCTCCCTCGTCGATCTGAAACAGATACGGTGGTAACAGATTAATAAAGAGCAACTGAAATTAATTATAATATCAAACATATTCACCTTAACTAACTGCAGACTGCAGTGAAAAGCAAATCAAATCCAGGATGAATATCACAGCAGAAGATCTGTCCTTTCAGTAAAGTTCAAATAAATCTCCAGTTTCTCGCATTCATCCGTTGAAAATCAGTTACATAATGTTGAAAGGTGAAGATGAGAATAGTATCTTCATTGCTCTGTTCATTCTGGGATAAAAATGACTGCTACAATCTGTGCTCCACAATATAGAGGCCTACAGCTTGTTATAATGTTCCTGTGAAAAAACATGTTACATTAAAACAACAATCAACCATAATACAATTAAGCCTGCTTAGAAAACAGAAAGTTAAAGTAGTTAATGACAAATGAACATAATTATAATAAAAGAAACTTACACATTGATGAAACATCGGCAATCAGTAACTACCTTTTAATTTCAAGCAATTTAAATTACGGAATACATTCTTACCTTAAAAAGTCATAGAATGTTTCAAGATAAAGAAGACAAAAACTAAGGAAGTGCAGCAAGAACGGCATCATTGCACACCATCCCATTTGTCGATATTCCTGTAGTAACGAAATAATCTTCAATACGCTTTCATTCACTGCTCAATCTATAAAAAAAGAACAATACAAGTCGAATTAGTTATATTATTTCGTAAATAAGATATGATTTAATGTAAAAATGCACCTGGAAACAGGACGGTAAATGAGCACAATTCCAAAATGGCGATGGACGAGCTGATTTCATAGATAAGAGATATACTTAGTAGGTCAGTTGACACCACAGACAAGAATAGGTTGACACATTGCATAGATATGTTGGTAAAAGTAGCGTCACTGTGATCATAGACATGATAAAAAGAGAAACAATAGATATAAAATTTACCATCGAGTAGAATAAACATAAGGTATGTTCAAACATTGTACACCTATCACTTTATAATAAAATCGTATAAAATTAGTTTTCTACTACAAATACTAAAGTCTATATATTAAATAACGAATGAGTTATTGGGGTGGTAAAGTGTGGTTGAATTGGAGAGTTTTTCATGAAAATTGTACAAAAAAAATACTATTTTCACAATAAAAAAAAATTGTTTTGTATTACAATAAGGGGTAGTTTAACATTACATCTTGTCTTGCTAATTCTAATAACATAGGATCATCGAAGAATTTATTAATTGAAACGTCCTGGCTGAGTCCTTTTCTCCTGCGGGTCTTGATCATAAATTCACGGGCCAAATGGGTTGCCGGCTGGGGCTCCAAAGGTCTGATAACAATGGACTTGTCCAGTGGATCTCCAGGAACAATCTAATTAAAATACGAAATAAAATACTATAACATGTTTTAAAAGACAATTTAAAAAATAAAGTATAATTAGAACGAATAAGAAATATGGTCTTATTTGTTTACCTGCCAATGATGGAAAACAGAGAGACAAAAGGCTTGGCCCTGTGTGTGTGTCCTTAAATCGGTTTCAAATCCAAAACTGTCAATAGCGGGGATAAAGGCTTTAATTGTGTACAAAGGAGATCCAGGAACGGGTGCATCCTGCGTGACGTGACCTCTAAAGCATGAAAATAAAACATAAGAGGAAAAAGGAAACCATTTTTTGATGTAGTATATTAAATTAAGGTCTGATGTTCGATTGAATCAAACAACTGAATTTTTCAGTATATATAAGATCTTAATAAATGAATTGGACGTGCATCCTAAGATGAATGCCTTAAATAAAAAATTAAACAAAATGCCTATAATAATCTTAGTTAAAGTTTGATAACGAATATGTTTTAAAAATTGGATTTCTAAGCTTATATAGCATATGCATACATGCACCCTTCAATGCCGAGGGCGGCTATTACTTTTTCAATTTTTTTAAAGGCTTAAAAACGTAAAAGAGTCCTAGTTTTTTTGCATTTGAAGGTGTGACTATTACCGTTTAAAAGCTCCAATGATCAAAACCGAGTAAAATATTCATTTATATTCACGCTTACCTTCGTTTTGCCAGTACAGTGTACACAGCTGACACGCAATCGGCCGGGGCCTGCACCTCCACGAACAAATAGGGCTCCATAAGACGTGGTGTAGCCATTAGGAATGCAGAATACACAACACGTCGGGCTGTTGGAATGATCTGACCTAAAAAATGCATAGAAAATTAATTGTCATTCCGTTGTTTAATAATAATAAATGATTAATTACCTCCTCCTCTATGTAAAGGCTCGTTGGCAATGACGGCGTCCAGAATTTTAAACTTCGTGTTTCTTATGGGTTCTTCGCACAATGGTCCCTCTCTAGTACCCCATTGGAAGCCCTGCACTATCGAATCTTTCACCGAATTGAGAAGACCTTTGTCAACCTCAGAAGGAAGCGTATCATCCACAAGAATATTGGGGCCTAGAGCATAATTAATAAATTTACAAAATAAATGAAGACATAAATAGAAATTAAGTAAATTAATAAAAATTTGTCCATAGACTACCTGTATTATCTGGACCAAATGCCCATATACTTCTAGCAGCCAAAAGATCCCAGTCATACTTGGTTTGGAAAAATTCGCCAAGCTTCTTCTTGTTCCACGTTATCTGAACGTTTTCGTTCTCGATGTCTTCAGCCAAACCCTTTTCCAAAGGCTCCGCAATCATCGTTAGTTTGTTCTTTTTGTTGGGAGTCTCAGCGAAGCACTTTAAACTTGAAGTCTCTACAACTGTCTCGCAAAAAGCCACAACGGGATCGGCAACTATAAAAACAAAGTAAAACGTTTAATAATAATCGCAAAAAATATGTAATTAAAACAAACTAATTATTTATTAAATTGCAATTATGTGACAAAGAAGACAAAGTATTCAATTTGTAGTACATTAGTAATGAATTTATATTAAAGCGATTTTTGGAAAGTTTAAAAGTAAAATCTAGTAATTAAATAAATGTTTCAAATATTGCTTTACCTTTAATATCTATTTCTGAATACATTTTCCTCAGGTCATGCATCACGCAGTCCAGATAAAGCTCTCCTGTGCCCAGAATTACATGTTCTCCCGACTCTTCTACCTTTGTAGTTACCAAAGGGTAGGACTTGTTGACTTTACGTAAACCGTCCAACATTTTCGGTAATTCTGATGGATTCACTGGTTCCACTGTAACATAAATGTCATATTACATATATAAAAAGATAATAAAAATATATACAGCATACCTGCAATTTTAATGATACTTTGAGTGTTAAATTTCAAAGGACGAAAGATGTATAAATCCTCATTAATTGTCAAATCTGCAATGGTTGATGTCTTTACAATCGATTGATCTATGCCTTCAATAAGGACCCAATTGCCTGCAGGAACTCTATTTAACTCCACCTTGTACCTAAATTAAAGAAGATTAATATTTTGGTTAATTAAATAAAAAAATTAATGAATTAATTAATATAATTTTACCTCGCTTCATAAATCCAAAGTCGCCCGACCGTGAGCACCCTCGAGTCTTCTTCGTCCTGCAACGAATAATTTTCTCCCAGAACCCTGACGTCCTGCCCAGCATGAAGGGTCCCACTCATAACCCTTCCTAGTACTTGGAAGAACGTACAGTCTTCAGTGGGGTACATTTTCGAACTGTGGACCTGTAAAAATAAATAAGAACGAATTAATTTCACAATGGATTACGAAAATTATGATTCGCACCATTAGTTTTCCTTCTTGGTCGCAATTGGCCATGTCATCGTAATATTGGCTCGTTGTAGGACCGGTAAAAATGTGCCCCATTTTATGCTTGGCATTGTCCACTGGTGATCTTATGTGTTCTACGCACATATTCACAAAACCTATTACAGAAATAATTGTATAGAGTAAATCATAATATAAAGTGTCTTTAATAAATTTACCAGCAAAATCTCCAAGAAATTTATTGCAAACCAATCTAAGCAGGGGTCGAATGTTTAATTTTAATTCGTTTTTTGTCAATTTAATTCCAAGTTCGTCGAGCACATCAGGCAAAGTGGAATCCACGTCGCCAACGACTTGGGCGAAGATTTTATACAAAGGTTCCAATATAAATTCGACAAAACTGCGCTGAGGAGAATTGTGAGGCGCCTTTTTTGTAAACTTTCGTCTGAAAATGAAATTTTCGACCCCTTAAACAATTATTCTAAAACTCACAGGAGGCAAAGAAAAACATATTAAAATGTTAGTAGTATTTCGTGGTTCTAATAGTTAACACACTTACGTTTTTTCATTGAAATAAATATCACCCCAAAGACGTTTAGCAAACTCTTCCACGTTGATATCTGAGTAATATTGCTTGTAAACGCTGGCAAAAGACTTTAGGGTGAAACATATACCGTATTGAGCACTGGCAAAGCACACATTTCCCAGAACAGGAGACAATATTATGGGGTTTTCCTCATCAGAATATAAACTAAAAAATATCAGGAAGTAATAATACAATTAATATTACAAAAAAAAAAAATGATTAACTTTAGAAGTCCATTTATTTCTTCTACAATATGTCGCAATTTATAATAGGCATCCTGAGGGGGTAATTTCAATTCCAACATGAGTCGGTCAATTTTATTTATGCAAAGGGTGATTTGCATTCTTTCCTGCACTGCATGTTTCAGCAGCCTCTCAGTATTGAGCATAACACCCTCTGCTGCATCAACAAAGAGTACCACACCATCACACAGCCTTATAGACGCAGTGACTTCATCAGAAAAGTTAACATGACCTAAAATTTATTAAAAATAATATGTGCAATCATATTTTAAATTAGATTTATCACTTACCTGGTGTATCAAAAATATTCATTAAATAATTCTTGTTTTTCACATCTTGCAGAAGTAATGTAACGGGAATGGATTTAATAGAGACTCCTCTTTCCTGTTCAGTGAACAATGTATCTGTGTACCTCAAATTTTTCTCTTCATAATCCTGATAACCTGGATGTGTTTGCCTAATAAGACAGTCAACAAAAGTGGTCTTTCCATGGTGTAAATGACCTATAAGGGCCACATTACGAATTAATGCTGTATTGTCCATCATATCAGCAAGGTATCTACAAAAACATATTTATGTAGCTCACATTAACTTCATAAAAATCACTATTTTACGTACTCCATGTTGTAAATTGTTTCAGGCAGATCTTGTTCCTTCAGCTGGAATTTTTTCTTTTTAACTGGCTCCACTAAAGGTACATCCAAGGGTTGTGCATCTTCTTCCTGTACTATAGTCTCCACATCTGGGCCGTACACTTGTAGGGCCGATGGATAATACTGTTTATCTTCATGTAAAACAACAGCCATTGGCTGGACTTCACTGTCATCCATTTGTTCGTCCTAATAGACAAATAAAAATCCTCATACCTATTAATCATATAGATAAATATTACTTACATCATAATCTTGGTGTTCTTCATCATCAGCTGCTTGTTCTTGTTCGTCTTCCTCTTCCTCTTCGCTGTCCAATTCGGGCCCGACATAGTTACCAAATTCATCATACAAATCGGTGTCCATATTATTTTCAATTAAAAAATCTGTCTACAAACTTCCTTAACAGTTCTTGCAGTTTTAAGATTAGATTCACTGTAAATAGAATATTAAAAGGTAACTAACGAATGCGTTTAAATAACGTCACAAACTTAGGGTTAAGTTTACTTGCCAGTTCCCATAATGCAATGCGGATTGTTTATGGGTGCGTTCACTTTACTACTTCGTTTCTGACACCCATTTATTTAAAAATTTGAGAGTACTACTCTAATTTCAATAAAATTTAAATATAATTTGTGAAGTGGATAAAGTGACGAAAGCAACAATATTAACTAATTCAATTAGCGTTGTCAGATAAGTTTCATGTTTTCCTTATCGCTTTTAGTTTATCAAATGAAAAATAGATTTAGAGAAACTCTTTTTCATCTACAAATAGGTACAGTTTAATTATTACACTTTACAATAAGACCGATTAAAATGCTGTGCTCTGTGTTATTGTTTTTATTTTCATTTGAAATTCAAACTTTATATGGAAAACCAAACTTTGTTATTATCATGGCAGATGATATGGTAAGAAAGTAACAGTTTCTATCAAAATTATTTTTACCTAATTTGGACTGCTAATTTACTTTTTTTTATGTACAAATTAAACAAAAACAATAAATAAAGCTAATAATTTCCAATTATTTTTGATATTGTAGTGAATGTGAAATTTAATATTTCTCATTTTTATATTATTTTTTTTCAATGTAGACGCACTTAGGGATGCTGATCTAAATTTTTCTCTTTGCAATCAATTAAACCGTAATTGGTAATGTAATATATAGACAACCCAACATACAGCAAATTTTAGAACTGATAGTGTAACTACAAAGAAAGTTAGAGATACTTTCTAATGAAAATAACTTTTTTACGTGAAACGAACTACAAATTATATTACGTAAAAATAATTAATTAATATTATATATGAAAAAAAAAAATGAAAAAGAGAAAAATTTAAGGGATGGAATGATGTGAGTTTCCATGGGGCTAATCAAATTCCAACTCCAAATATAGACGCACTTGCTTATAATGGCATAATTCTCAACCGATTTTACACACAACAAGCGTGCACCCCCTCAAGGGCTGCGTTACTGACGGGAAATTACCCAACTCGCACAGGTAATTTATCATTTTTTTGGTTTGGAAAAGCAAAATTTAACACACAAAAACTTTCTAAGGTTTAGGCCGTGAACCCATAAGTGTCGGCGAAAATATTTCTCTACCAATAAATGTAACTACTTTACCTCAGAAACTAAAAGCGTTGGGCTATGCGAATTATTTGGTTGGGAAATGGCATTTGGGGCACCACTACAAGTCGGTCACCCCTACCAGACGGGGGTTCGATAAATTTTTCGGCTACTGGAACGGCTATGTCAGTTTTTTTGACTACATGACTTATTACACAGACGTAAGTACACAAAGGACGAAAATTTTCTTAGCCAAAAGTATTATTTTTTAACTTACAGGCAAATATTAACGGCTTCGATTTGCGAGATAATTTTCGTGTAGCTCGGGAATACCGGGGTCAATATGCGACAGAACTGTTTACTAACAAAGCGATTGAATTTATCAAAGGTCATGATACTAGCGTGCCCATGTTTCTAATAGTTTCCCATTTGGCTCCACATACGGGACCCGATTCAAAAGTCGAAGTAAAGAATCTTACTGAAACAAACGAAAAATTCAATTATATCAGAAACCAGGAGCGGCGTAATTATGCAGGTAATAAAGCATACAGGGTGCTCCACTCTAAAAATACCTTATTCAAAAATTTAAAATACTCTTAAAGGAGCTACTGAAGAATTGGATAAATCGGTTGGAGAAATACTTGCAGCACTTGCAGAGAAAAGCATTTTAAATGACACTTTGATTTTATTCTTATCGGACAACGGAGCACCGACGGTGGGGCAATACGCAAATCAGGGCTCAAACTGGCCACTGCGTGGGGTAAACACTAATTTAACGAATTAAACAAAACTAAAATAAACTTTGGAATTTTTAGATAAAAATGTCCTATTACGAAGGGGGCGTGAGGGGAACAGCTGTCCTTTGGGGCTCACAATTGAACAAAAACGTAATAAACAATGACCTCTTTCACATATCGGATATAATGCCTACATTTTACGCAGCAGCAGGTAAATAAATATACTTAAGATAATCGAACTAATATACAATAAAATTGTGTAACGCTTATAGGTGGACATATATCGGATTTGGGCATAATCGATGGTATAAACCAGTGGGACATGATATCAAAAAATGCACCCGGAACACGAACTGAAATGCTCGTGGGCATTAACGACAGGACTAGAGCAGCAGCATACATTGACAGAAAAGGGCAGTACAAGCTATTTAACGGTGGGTACTGATTTTTGTTAAAAATCCATCACCTTGTTCTCGTTCATTAAAAAATATTAATTCTTTTTAAAGGAACATCAAACTACAATAGCTACTACGGTGAAGCAGGACGATTAGAAGAAAACCCTGAGTACAACATAACTGAAATTTTCGAAAGTAAAGTCCATCAAACCTTAAAAAAGGTATCTGATGCTGCCCTAGATGATAATATGATTTTACAAACAAGATCACAATTGGATTTGTCACGGTGTAGGATTGATTCAGAAAAACCTAACATTAATTGCAGTTCATTTTGCTTATTTGATTTGTTTAACGACCCTTGCGAAAAAATCGACATAAAAGATCAACAAGAAGATCTTGTAAACGAAATGAAACTGAAAATAGAGAAATATTGGGAGCAAGTTGTTCCTCAACCTGCAAAATATATCGATCCCAGATCAAACCCAATTTATTTCAATAACACATGGGATACATGGCTTAATCAATTTTGTTTACCCAATGATTCCAACCCCTTGTGCTCATAAATGTATGTTTGAATTAACTAATAAGTATGGAGGGTTTTCAAGTTGATGTAATAAATAGATTATCTTAAATTAATATTTAATTAATTAAAGTAACAAACCATTAGGAATATTGTTTTAAAAATTCTTCACAACACCTTACACATTGCTCATAACATTTTTCAAATCCCTTTATATCAGAATCCTAAAATATATTTACAAATAAATAATTTGCAAGTAATACTCAAAGATTATATTCACTTACATAGTAAGGGTCTCGAATAATTCTATCCCCTTCAGGATGAAAGTCTCCTAACAAGAGAATTTGAGCCTTAGGATTGTTTGGAGCTCTTCTTTTCAAATCATCTATGTTTTCATCATCCATTCCAAATATAAAATCATACTCATGGTAATCATTTACAGCTACCTTTAAGAGACAAAAATCACTTGCAATGATATGAATTTCTATAAAACACTTGATAAAAGGAGAAAAAGTACCTGTCTAGCACGACCATTATATTTAATTTGGTATTTTTGAAGCACAGTTAAAGCCCTTCGGTCAGGAGATTTACCCACATGCCAGGAACCTATAGCAGCACTATCAACTGCCCATTTGTCTTTAACATCATTCTTTTCTATTAAATTACAAAAAACCGCTTCGGCGATTGGGGAGCGACATATATTACCTTTTAAAAGACTAAAAAATAGGAGACTTGGTAATTGGATTTAATTAAACTCACCTAAACAAACAAAAAGGACCTTTCTTTCACTTGACATGCTTCACAAAATAATTAATACACTTTTAGTAACAAAAACAACGGTAAATCTAAAAAAAATTTCAAAGAACAAAACAAATAACCACACTTTTATGAAAAATGTCAAACTTGACCATAGATAAACTTGACCCTGAATCTCGAACTTTTAGTAAATAAATTATTTAGCCACTAGTTTATATTTCCAAATAAAAAAAAAGCTCTGACCNTACTTTTTTCTTTTGAAAACTAAAAAATAAACCAAAGCAAACAAATAACTGTTATAATAACTTATAATAAATTATGGATTGACTGTTACAACAATTTTTTAATTAATAAAATAAAGGTATGATATATTTGTTTCATAAACTAGTAATAAATTTAACAAGAAACAAAATTAATTTAGTAACAATTTAAATTAATCAATTAATTCATATTCCCACGCGATGATCTAATTGGTTGATACATGCTTGTGCAACTACTAAAGTCAAAAGCAAATATTTCATTTAACTAAAAATTATTATTTGTTTTCTTTTAAAGAAAAATGCAAAGGAATTGATTAAAAATTAAATTGAATTTTTCCATTACATTTCAAATATTCTTAGTTTTATTATGATTTTTAAATTGAAGTAACAGTGATGGCCATGAATACAGTAATAAAGAAACTAACGTAGTGTGTTTAAAAGTCATCGATTGTTTGTGTCAACATAAGAAATCGTACTGCTGAAAATAAAACGGATTCACTTTTAACTCGCATTTTGACGAATAAATTTTTGTGATTTTTTAATAATGAAGTTCCAATATAAAGAAGAGCATTCCTTTGAGAAGAGGAAAGCCGAAGGGGAAAAAATCAGACGTAAATATCCTGACAGGGTCCCAGTAAGTATTCAACATTTGCATACCTAACAGTCATTGTTTTTGCGATTCTAGACAAAGAAAATAATTTGTCATCTTTTGTGTTAATTAAACGTATAAAATTTTGTTCATTTCATGAGCTTGTTATCCTGATTAAGTGAATTTTGTTTAACTATTTTTAACTACGAATTACGTTTTGACATTTTGCAATTTTTTTGACGTGATCTACTTCCAAGGTTATTGTTTATTGTTTGTATTTAAAAATTATTAATTTCGTAGGACTTTGGTAAAATATTATAACGTTTTAGTTTATCTGCTATCTGCTTTTATGTTTAAGATTCAATTATATATTAATTTCCACCGTTTCGTTTATAAATAAATCTTTTGTGCGCTATTAAACAGTTCAAGTACCTGTCCTTTTATGGGGCGTAAAATTTCTAAATATTGCGAAATTGAATATTAATCTAATTTATTAACATTTTACTATTATTGTCCCCTAGGTTATAGTTGAAAAAGCTCCAAAGGCAAGAATTGGCGATTTAGACAAGAAAAAATACTTGGTACCCTCCGATTTGACTGTAGGTCAGTTCTATTTCTTAATTAGAAAAAGAATTCATTTGAGACCTGAAGATGCTTTATTCTTCTTTGTTAACAACGTGATTCCTCCCACATCTGCAACCATGGGTTCCCTCTACCAGGTAAAAAATAAAAAAATGATGCTTTGGTGGTGATAACCGATTACATGTTATTTATTTATTTTTTTTTAATTGAATTGATAGGAACACCATGAAGAAGATTTCTTCTTATACATTGCATACTCTGATGAAAATGTGTATGGTAGTGACTTTGATCACTAATCAAGAGTGCTGCTTCACAAAAAGATTAAATAAATCACAGCAGTAATTTAATTGACTTTATCTTAATAATGACTACTTTTTCCTTTTGTAACGACCATGTATAAGGGAAATACATATAAAAATGTTTATGGGTTCTTTGTTTTTTTAAATATTTAGCACAGCTACACAATATCATATTATATTAGGTATTTAGTATTATTTGTGTAATATATAAATGTAACTTACAAAAACAGCAATTTGTTTTCTTTTCATAGTGTTTATGGTGTAATTATAACATGCAAGAACTTGTTTCAAAAAATATAGCATTTTCATTATGTTCACTTTAGAATAGGAGATAGAAAATGTTGTAAATGAAATAAAAAAAGAATAAAATCTATTAAAAACACTGTCCGCATATTTTTTATAAATGAGAATGAAATTAAAAAAGAAGTTTAAACTAGAAAATTGTTTGTATGAAAGAGTTATACACCCATTTAAATTTTCGCGCCTATTTGTAGTTTAACCTTCCTCACTAGTGGCTAAAGTATCTCAATATAAAGATATTTTAATTGTTATCAAAAATTAAAATGAGTGCTCCTACTAACAAACTATATACATTTTCCTACTAAATAGTCTTCGTTATCTTCTAAAAAGTTACCTTTAATTAATTTTCATTATCCAAAGATTAACGGTCTATCGTCTACTGCGACTTTAGGTACAATTTATCTGTCAGATCAGAAGTCTACCTAACCTCACAAATAGTTGTCTAATTTAAAGGTTATATTAAAAGTAAACAAATGTAAAGAAATTAAAGAAAAAGTATACGTAAAATGTTTGATGATAGTGATTTTGAATTTGATGATGTAAGTAGCCACATTAATTTTTATTTGTGTGATATCATCACTTATTACTCATAATTAAGGAGGCGATAGATGCAGTTTTTGACAACATGCCCAGTGTTGTTTCCAACAAAACAGTTCAAAAACGACCCTGTGAAGAAGAGAAAATCATCGAAAAACAGGGAAATACAATCCAAATTGACCATTTTTTACGACCTGCTAAAAAACCGAAGGAAAATACCACTATTTCTAATAAGTTTCAAAACATAAAAAATGATGTTTATGATCAATTCCAAAGCATAGAAAGAACAAGTGTTAAATTTGATTGTGTTGATAATAGTGATCGATTAAGTCCAATAATATGTTACAATGAGCCATCTTCAAGTTCATATGTACATAAGAATACTGTAAAGAAAGTGGTACAGAGAAAGTTTCCAGGACCAGCAGGTCTGTTACCTGAACAAATGGACAAAAACAACTTCACAAAGAGGATCGATGACGACTTCTACTTTAAAAATGTGCAAAATACAGAGGAGGTTTGTTAACAAATTATCATTCCTTTATCAAAATAAATACTTTGTTGAATTACTTCTTTGTAGCCAATGCTAGTTTCTCAATGTTGTGAATTAAGTTTTGATGATAAACTTTGGAAGAGAATGCTAGAAGATTTAGAACATGAAAAAATTGATAGTGAATATATTTTACCTGAGAAATATAACATTGAATGGATAAAAAGTAAAGCTGTGAATAATCAGTTAGTAAATCAGAAGGCCCCATTTTTAGCTGCATTAATTCAGAGTTTGAATATAAAATCCCCAGTACCAACAGTCACATTAAGGGATAAGACTGGTAATTAAGGATAACACTGCTGAATAAATGTCGAAAAAAGTTTAATTTCATATTTCTTTTTGTAGGTGAAATCCAGGCTACAATTGATTACGACTTGTATAAAGAATATGTTGCAGAGTTAGCAGTTGGTTCGGTTATCATTATTAAACAGTTTAGTGTCGTACCTACTGGTACCTCATATATATTGAATGTAACTGTTAAAAATTTGATCAGAATATACCACGAAAATAATAGCGAAAAACAGTCCACACTCCATGAAAAATTGGATGATAACATTTTTTCGGAAAGTCCAATAAGTCCAGAACAAATAAAAATAATTAATCTTCAAGATCTTTCGGTTAATGATATAATTAAAAATATAAAAGAGATAAGCGATTATAAAAGGGAAATTGAAATTAGTGACGAAGCCTTGGGAGTATTTCTGGATGATTTTAACAAGAATTTTGATAATAATAAAGCAAATTCATTTAATAATAAACAACTTGAAGCTCCCCTACCGAGTACGTCTCTTTTAACAAAAACTTGCTCAAACTTTTCCTCTCAGCCCAAATCATACAAATCCCCCCAAAATATTAATACTTTTTCTAAAACGTTAAGCAACAGTAATATTAGAAGTAATGGAAACATGACACCAGCTAAAAAACCGAAATTTAACTTTAAGGCAACCAGTTTTAATAAAGAAAACAAAATTTCTAATTTGAACAAAGAAAAACGAACTTTCAGTGCTAGTGTAACGAACTCTTCACAGAGCTGTAGTCAGATTGCTGTAAAAGCAAATAACGCGGAAGAAAAGAAAATTACGGAAGATATATTTGAAGGGCTGGATGCTGATTCGTTTTTTGATGATTTTTGAAATAATCTTTGCAACATTTCTTATAAGAAAATGTGTTGTAAATAAACTATGTATGATATAATAAAAGGTATTTTTTATATTGGCTTGTTTTTCATAGTAATTGATAGTATTTAAAAAAATCGACTCACATTACAGTGCATAATTAATAGTATAAAGTAAAAGTTTATTAAAAATTTTGGTGGCCGGGTCAATTTGAAAAAAAAAAGGCTACAATTATGCTATAATTTCAGTTTAATTGAAGCAGTTTGATATTTTTTCATCTTTAAATTATATTTTTTCTATGTAGCTGCAGTTAAAGATGCTAATTTATATTATTTTTACATTAAACTATAATTTGTAATGTTATATAGACAACCCAACATACAGCAAATATCACAGCCTTTATAATGTAATTGCAAAGACAACTAGAAAAGGATTTTTCTCATGGAAATAACTTTTTCTGCATAAAACTCAATGCTATTCCAGAACAAACCACAAAATATTACATAGAAATAATCAATTGATTGGTAAAATTTTTACAGACATT
>NW_020439302.1:3612738-3617599 GCF_000699045.2 Agrilus planipennis
CAATTAATTAATTAATTAGTAATATTTAAGTACCACATTTTTATTTGAAACTGATAAGAAAGTATGTAATTACTAATTAGGAGAGTTTAGTTCATCATTATCATTGTAAATTATTGTTGTAATATCGACAATAAGAAATTCGTGAAGATACACAAATATTATCATCAATTATTAAAAAATTTTATGGGAAATTTTGGTGGAGGCGCCGGGCAATTTAGAAAAAGTCTATAATTGAGTTGTAATTTTGGTTTCATCGAAGCAAATTGATGAATTTCCATCTTTAAATTACGTTCTGTCTATGTGAATGTCATTAGCATACAGATAAGCCTTAAGCATAACTTTTCCTTTTTATAGTTTTATAACGAGTATGGTTGATATTTGTAATCAATACTGTGCGAAAAACTGGGCAGTTATTCAGTTAAATTCTTGTACAAAATGAATCCTTTATCAAAAACAGAAACGAAATGATTGATTGGAGGAAATTTCGTTCACCTGAATTGGCATTTTTTAACACTTTCGTCGCAGCGATTACAACGTATCGACTTTTTAAATACTGATGTGATGAAAAATAAATAAATCAGGTACTTATATACGAATTAGAAAAATAACTCTTTATTACGAAAATTTTTCTACCCCTTTACTTTTCAATCAATTAAGCAGACAAAGTGACAGATAAAAATTAAACTTGAATTACTTTTCTAGAAATGTCATTCTGATTATTGAGTTCGGGGGTTTCATGTAAAATTTTCATGTAAAAAATTAAATCGGGTTGAAAATTATCAATGACGAGTGCACAAAATGCCAAAACGTAATGAAGACAGGGAGTTGGAAATTGCATGTCCCGTAGATTTTTCTTTCAAAAACATAACGACATTAGAAGGTAAGAATAAAATATTTACTGCACTGTGAGTTGTTTATAAAGAAATTTAAATAGTAAAGGACAAATATTGATTTTAGTATTTAATAAATACCTGTTTTTTTCGTTTTATTTTAAAAATTTTGATGGGGTATTACCACTTAAATTCTCGATAAAATAATAGTCTATACAGAGTGTTCCACTTAAGGATGTTTCGTCCATAACTCTGTCGTTATACTTTTAATAAAAACAATTTTTTTATAAATATCTCTATATTGAATATCTCAAAAACTACTAGAGTTAGGTACAGGAAACTGTTAACAAAGTCGACCTAAAATTAATGCAAGAAGCAAAAAATGTAAAAATTTATAGGGTGTTCCATTTAAAATAACGAAGTTAGGTAGCGTCTAGAAGAAATGGAGCACCATGTAAGTCTTAAAATATTTTCTCTATATACTCCATATGATTCCAGACAACTTTTATAAAAACATTTTTTTTATTAAAAGCGTAATAACAGAATTATGGACAAAAATTAGGTGAAACACCCTGTATAGTTGCCAGTTTTTGCGTTTGTCATGACAAAACAAAAGACATTGCGATTTTTAAATCAATTCTTAACATTTTTTTTATAATGTGACAAAGTATTTTAATGTCATAAGGATATTTTACTATTTTCTTTAAAAAAAAAAAATGGGCAAAGATGAAACACAGAAGAAGGGAAAACAGCAAAAAGAACGAAAACCGGTAGACATTGGCCAAAATGAGGAAGACACGGCCACACCTTTGGACTTTTCGTTTAAAAAAATTACAAAATTAGACAGTAAGGAAAACATGAAGTTCTGACAGAAAGCAAATAGTAAAATTATATGTGTATTTAAAGAACGTTTTATAAAAACTCACCGAAACGTTGAAGGTAACAACTTGGGTCCTTTTTTTAGTAAGTCAGGTCCAGGGAGCGAGGTCATCCAGGATCGGCTCCATCCCTGAAAAGGGAAGCGTTAATAAGCGATTCCTTACCCGATCAATTTGGCTGAATAACAATAAACTAACGAATATAAAAAACATGGACACTTTAGTCCAGGAACTTTTGGAACAACCTGAAAAATTAGGATGGATCGACTTTTCGTTCAATTACATCACAAATATAGACGATGTGCGTAAACAAATTGATTCGTAAAAAAAATATGAAATTATTCAGAACTGTTCCAATACACTTTTTAGAGTATTTTAAAATTCACAAATTTGAAAATTGTTTATTTTCATGGTAACAAAATCACCGACATAAACGAAGTCTGCAAGTTGCGGAATTTGAAGGAATTAAGAAGTGTGACATTTCACGGGAACCCTATCGCAGACTTCAGAGCGTACAGAAACTTTCTGATCACATTTTTGCCCCAGGTAAGTAACAAGTTGTTTAAAGTAAAATAAATTGAATATTTTACAACATATGTATATAAACCAAGAAATAAGGTGTGGGGGTTGGGGGCAAGACAACTGGAGCAATGTTTTTTAACAAACACTATCGTCATCATAAGGTCGTCAGTCTTAAGACTGATTGGACACGCACCTCCGCTCTTTCTTATCCTGAGCTAATCTTTCGCATTTCCCCATAGATCCCACAACCTTAACTATTTGCGAACAATAGTCTAATCTAGGTCTACCTCTACTCCTTATAACTCCTGTTTTTGTCTCTAATATGTCTTTGACTAGATCTTCATGCCTGAAAAGTTGTCCTACCAACCTATCTCGCCTATTTCTTATTGACTTCCATAGAGTCCTCTGTTCTCCTATTCTTTTTAATATCTCTTCATTTTTAACCTCTATCCACGGTATCCTCATCATTCGTTTGTATCACCACATTTCGAACGCTTCTAACCTTTTCCTTTTCGCCGCGCCCACCGTTATGTTTTGCACCCGTACAGCGCCGCGCTCCTAACATAGGTACACCTTTAACAACCTTTTTCGAATTTCTAAATTTACTGTTTGCGAGCATAGAAGTGACTTCTTTTTACCCTGCGCTATCCTCTGCCTTATATCCCTACTATAACAAAGTCTAAATAAACACTAATTTCTCAAAAATTCCAATAAAAGTCAAATTTTTCTACGAGGCTTGTTTTTGTGGTAGATTGTACTTGAAACACGGTATTAGGAGATACGAATGTAGGTAGAATACATCCGATTTGTAAAGTTTTAATCGTTTAATGCAACAATAAAAATATTTTAAACGAAACATAATCTCCTTTGGTCCTTGTTCCAAGTTGTTTCTAACTTTTCTACTTTGGCCTGGCTTTTCAGATAGTAAATTTGGATTTCACCCCTATCACAAAGACAGAAAGGTTACAACCGAAACCACCGGAGGCTCTGAGGATTATAGAAGCGTACGAAAGCCAAACACAACCGAATGTTAACAACACCTAATCACACACGTATTAACTGTGCAATTGAAAAATTTGGTGTTATTGTATTTTTATACATATGTATTATACTTATTATATGTAGTGGCTATTTTCTAGTTTACAAAATTATTTTTTAAATTGTATTTATTTTATTATGGGGTTTACATTCAGTGCCTAATATCTATTTAAATAAATATATACTGCGTCATATTGTGCTAGCCTCGTGGATCTATGCATATGTATTTTTAAAGAAAAAATAATATAGGCAATCACTATTGTGACCCATTCTATGTAAATCAGCAAGTTAGCATTTTATAATTTTAGATAATCCAAGAAATACAAAGTAACATTTTAGGAGGAAGCAGGAACTTATAGTATCAAATGTACAAAATTGGTATATAGGCCAAAGTCGTGGAACAACGAACGTTAGATTTAAAAAACATACAACTCATATTGCTTCTAAATAAACCCCTATACCATAACTGTTTATTATTTCAGAAATATGTAAAAAATTCCATAATTACCAATATATCAATATCAAGGTGTTTCAAAAAAATTGATTGTTTTTTCGGTGAACATTGAAAAAACAATAGAGTATACCTAGACATAGATCCTGTTAAAATATGAACCTTAATATTAATACTTATGGGTGGAATTTTGCAATTTTCAACTTCCTCCTTAAATAACAGAAATTTTTCTTTTTTAATTTTGGAAAGTATATCGATATACATAGTCGATAAATACCGATAGTTATCAATTTATCGATATATCGATAAATATTCATTTGATAATATAAATATTGATATATTGTATTGATAAATATCAATAATTATCGAATATATCAATATACTGGTAACTATCGATAGTTATCGATAATTTTCGACAGTTTTACCCAGCACTACACCAGTTGTATTTTTAATTAGAAGTATCAATTCCAGGATAGTTGGGGAGATGTTTGAAAGAGTTTAAAACCGATAGTACTTTGAAAAGTATGAAATAATCATTCAGTCGGTGGAACTCATGGCATAAATTCAAAAAGTGTTGCTCAGACTGTTAGACACCCTGTATATATATAAATACATACACTAAAATTGTGTTGACCCTATAAACAAAGCATTCTTTATTATTATTGCGTTAATACTAAATGGTCTGGATCATTATTTAATTATAATACGAGCCATCATTATAACACAGGGCCGAAACCTGTGAAATTATAATGAACAAGATTAGTATATTTGCTTTCTAATTAGTGATGAGACATATTAACGTGTTAATCATCATATTCAAGGGTTATTTGGATAGCCGAAGGCCCAAATACTGTTCCGACATCAAAAATGCATAAAATTGTCGTTGAAATGTACAAACGATCCTAATTTTTAATGTGCAAATATTTAACGATATACAGGATGTTCTTGTTTTTCATACTTGTGTAAAAATGCGACCAAGAAGTTTTATTTATAATCAAAACAAATTTACAATCTGATTCTGATATTTCACCTTTTAATATCAACAAAATGGAACACTACTTTCTATTCCCTTTTGTATTTAACGAAAACCTATTTTTTTTTATAAAAATTTTACCATAAAGGTATATGAAACTGTTAACAAA
>NW_020439302.1:3620571-3634543 GCF_000699045.2 Agrilus planipennis
CCATATGATTCCAGACAACTTTTATAAAAACATTTTTTTTATTAAAAGCGTAATAACAGAATTATGGACAAACATTAGGTGGAACACCCTGTATAGTTGCCACTTTTTGCGTTTGTCATGACAAAACAAAAGACATTGCGATTTTTAAATCAATTCTTAACATTTTTTTTATAATGTGACAAAGTATTTTAATGTCATAAGGATATTTTACTATTTTCTTTAAAAAAAAAAATGGGCAAAGATGAAACACAGAAGAAGGGAAAACAGCAAAAAGAACGAAAACCGGTAGACATTGGCCAAAATGAGGAAGACACGGCCACACCTTTGGACTTTTCGTTTAAAAAAATTACAAAATTAGACAGTAAGGAAAACATGAAGTTCTGACAGAAAGCAAATAGTAAAATTATATGTGTATTTAAAGAACGTTTTATAAAAACTCACCGAAACGTTGAAGGTAACAACTTGGGTCCTTTTTTTAGTAAGTCAGGTCCAGGGAGCGAGGTCATCCAGGATCGGCTCCATCCCTGAAAAAGGAAGCGTTAATAAGCGATTCCTTACCCGATCAATTTGGCTGAATAACAATAAACTAACGAATATAAAAAACATGGACACTTTAGTCCAGGAACTTTTGGAACAACCTGAAAAATTAGGATGGATCGACTTTTCGTTCAATTACATCACAAATATAGACGATGTGCGTAAACAAATTGATTCGTAAAAAAAATATGAAATTATTCAGAACTGTTCCAATACACTTTTTAGAGTATTTTAAAATTCACAAATTTGAAAATTGTTTATTTTCATGGTAACAAAATCACCGACATAAACGAAGTCTGCAAGTTGCGGAATTTGAAGGAATTAAGAAGTGTGACATTTCACGGGAACCCTATCGCAGATTTCAGAGCGTACAGAAACTTTCTGATCACATTTTTGCCCCAGGTAAGTAACAAGTTGTTTAAAGTAAAATAAATTGAATATTTTACAACATATGTATATAAACCAAGAAATAAGGTGTGGGGGTTGGGGGCAAGACAACTGGAGCAATGTTTTTTAACAAACACTATCGTCATCATAAGGTCGTCAGTCTTAAGACTGATTGGACACGCACCTCCGCTCTTTCTTATCCTGAGCTAATCTTTCGCATTTCCCCATAGATCCCACAACCTTAACTATTTGCGAACAATAGTCTAATCTAGGTCTACCTCTACTCCTTATAACTCCTGTTTTTGTCTCTAATATGTCTTTGACTAGATCTTCATGCCTGAAAAGTTGTCCTACCAACCTATCTCGCCTATTTCTTATTGACTTCCATAGAGTCCTCTGTTCTCCTATTCTTTTTAATATCTCTTCATTTTTAACCTCTATCCACGGTATCCTCATCATTCGTTTGTATCACCACATTTCGAACGCTTCTAACCTTTTCCTTTTCGCCGCGCCCACCGTTATGTTTTGCACCCGTACAGCGCCGCGCTCCTAACATAGGTACACCTTTAACAACCTTTTTCGAATTTCTAAATTTACTGTTTGCGAGCATAGAAGTGACTTCTTTTTACCCTGCGCTATCCTCTGCCTTATATCCCTACTATAACAAAGTCTAAATAAACACTAATTTCTCAAAAATTCCAATAAAAGTCAAATTTTTCTGCGAGGCTTGTTTTTGTGGTAGATTGTACTTGAAACACGGTAACAGGAGATAGGAATGTAGGTAGAATACATCCGATTTGTAAAGTTTTAATCGTCTAGTGCAACAATAAAAATATTTTAAACGAAACATAATCTCCTTTGGTCCTTGTTCCAAGTTGTTTCTAACTTTTCTACTTTGGCCTGGCTTTTCAGATAGTAAATTTGGATTTCACCCCTATCACAAAGACAGAAAGGTTACAACCGAAACCACCGGAGGCTCTGAGGATTATAGAAGCGTACGAAAGCCAAACACAACCGAATGTTAACAACACCTAATCACACACGTATTAACTGTGCAATTGAAAAATTTGGTGTTATTGTATTTTTATACATATGTATTATACTTATTATATGTAGTGGCTATTTTCTAGTTTACAAAATTATTTTTATGTTTGTTAAATCGCATTCAGAAATTTCTGTCCGTTTGCCCAATGTATCTACTTCTACATAGACGAATTATTTAACATTGGCTAAAGAATTTTCGGACTAATACCGCTACTGCTAAATTGATTTTATTTGGTTGTTTGGAGGATATGTAAGTGTGTCATCATTTTGTTACTCTTTCATCTGAAACACGAAGTATTGACTGGCGTTTTGCATACATTTGACACCGTTGAAAAAACGAAATCTCAATAAACCTGTTTAACAAGCTTTTATTTCATAAACATAAATTTACATTACACGTTATAATTAAGTGACATGAACTCAATGTTAATTTTCTCGCAAATTGTTTAATCGATCCTTAGAACCAGAGATGTTCAAAATGGGTTTTTAAGAGCATTTAAATACAAAATGCAAATACTTTTCGATTTATTTTATACGATTTAACTTTCATTCATCATTTTATATAATCACTAGCGACCCGCCCCAGCTTCGCACGGGTGCAATGCTGATATTAAATATGTATATTTTTGTTTTGTTTAGATTATTATCGAGAAGGGGAAATCTTCAAAAGATACCCCCTGAACATACTAAATATACTACAGAATGTCTTTATATACAACATTCACAGTTTTTTTGTCATTAGACAATACAAACCGGCCTCCCGGCCGGTACCGCCGCAACCGCTATGTCCCTGCTTTTAAATCTGTAATATCTTCGAAAATATTCATTTAAATTACATGCTGTAAAGGGCCATACTGATCTATATTAAATGCTCAATGTATTTAAAAGTACTTAATTGGATAAGAATGAATGCTGTATTGCCTACAATCGCTTCGTAAATAAGTCATTATTTCTCATAAGAAGTAAAGGATAAAAATGGTTATTGTGGGTTATCCCTAAGAGATAGACATATACCATCGCGGTATTTTTTTATAGACCCTTTTAAGATGTTCAATATTGTAGTACATTATTTTGATCTATCTCGTAGGGTTCAGCCAGCGTTTGCAATGTAAGCGCAAAAAATGTGTTTATTTACGACATCACATTAGAAACCTCTAAAATTATCAGTGTTTCCCTACTATATTATGCATGTATTATCCATATAAACCTTCCTCTTGAATCACTCTATCTTTAAAAAAAAACCGCATCCAAATCCGTTGCGTAGTTTTAAATATTTGAGCATACATAGGGACAGACAGCGGGAAAGCGACTTTGTTTTATACTATGTAGTGATACTAGTAGAACTTTCAACGCCAAATATGTATTTTGCATTTTACAAATAGAAAAGTATTTTAAATAAAATACAAAATTGTTTTNATTTATTTTCAACAGTTTGGGTTTGATGCCAAAATTATTTCCATTTTTTCGTTCGATATTAAATTCAGATCAACTTTTTTCGATTGGACCCAAATTGTGCTGACATTTAAACGAAACCTTATTTTTTTCTATTATTGAACACTTTGTATAGTAAATCAAATTTAGATGCCACAGACGATTTCGTATTAAAATAGGGAACAATTTTTGTTTGAAAAATCTTTTAATTAAATTTAATCATATTTTCGCTACAATTAATATATATATATTACGTACATTTTAGGCCACCCTGTATAGTATGTAGTGTACTGTTTCGTGTTTCTAGAGTAAACAAAATCGCACACTTTATAGTTAATTATTAGAGAGGGGATAACAATCAGAGTGAGCTAATGGCTAGTCAAAAAAAAAACCGTCAACTCAGTGTTGAATAGATTGCGTTAGTAGCAATCAATTACTTGCACATGTGCTAGTTGCATCTGATAGTTTAATAAATAATACAAGACGTTCGCAACTATATAAGGGTGGTTATTATTATTATATTATTTAATTGAGTGTCGGCTAAATCAAGAAAAACAACGGTAAGTACAAGGGTATTTAAAAAAAAATAATAAAAATATTTATAGATACAATTAATAGATATCGCGTTTAATTTTAGTATGATTATTAGCTGATCATTTATTTTTGAGTAAGGCCGAATGTATAACAGATTTGAAGTTAGAGTAATTCACTTTAACCGTTAATGAGACTGTTTATTAATTATTATTCGAGTTTAAAATGCGCATAAAGAATGTGGGAAGGTTATAAACAAAGTCTGTTTTTGAGTTTCCGGTAGGTACCGAGGCCAGAATGTCCTAAAACTGTAAAATACCATGAAGTATACTAGTATGAAAGAATTAGCTATAGGGTTGTTCGGAAAGTCATTTCGTTTTTTTTTTGTGGAAATGAAAGACAGTTTTCGTATAATAAACAAATACTTTATTAAATTATATATTGACCGTTCTGGTCCAACACCTTTTGCCATCTTTCTGGTAGTAGCATAATTCCACGCTCATAAAATTTTTGGTCTTTGCTGGCAAAAAACTGATCGAGGAGGTNATTGTAAATCAGTAAACTTTTAAAAACTTTTTCATAACCACTTCAGCGAGAATAATATAATACCTACGTTTAATTTTCAAATATAAATTGCGTCTACTACTTCCAGAAGAGTGGAAAAGATTAGGAGAAAAACATGGTCCCGCCGTACCTTCCCCTTTGTTAGTATGGCACTACTGCTTTTTCCTTAATTCTAACTATTACATACACTGGCTCTGTTTGATACTCCTCCAAAGAATTCCAGCCTACATAGTCGACTTTTTGGCCTACTGCGTAGGTAAAAAACCCATGTAAGTAATAACTACTTGAAATACATCTTCATTTTCCAATAACATATAGTTATACCGTTTTATCCTTAACAACAATTACAAAAAAGCTTTCGAGATTGATAATATAATGGTGGAGCTTCTCCCTCTACCGTTTTATTCCAACCTACCTTCTTATTCTTGACTTTCTTTACCATCAGTTATACTTTTTTATCCTTAACAACAATTACAATGACGCTTTAGAGAATAAATAATAAATAATGGTGAAGGTTCCCCCCACTTACTTTCTTATTCCCTACTTTCTTTGCCATTTCTTCTTTTTCTTCGTCCAATACTCATACTACCTCTTCTATTATTATTTTCTTATACTGAACTTTGACTACATTATCCTCATCTGTTTTCCGTTGCACTTTTCTCAAAATCTTCTGTATTTTTCTCTCTTCCATCATCAAATCATCTTTTTAATACACCTCACCCTTCTCTTCTGTATTTCTTTTTACCTTTTCATATATCTTTTACTTCCACCTCCAATCCTATCTCCTCCAACTCCATTCCAAAAATTATCAGGTTCAGCTGTCTTTCTTCCCTTCTTTATCTTACTATTTTCCATTTCCATTTCCTTATTGTTTTATTCTGTTTCTCCATTTCATTCTCTACACGCTTTTCTTCTTTATATAGATATGTCTAATCTGTCTTCCATTTCCTGTAATTTTCGCTTGGTCTCCTTCTTCATTCCTTTTACCTTTTCCTTTATATTTTTATTTATTCCAGCAATTTTATTAACCTATCCAATATATTACTCTCCCTTTCGTCTCCTATTTCTATATTAGTTCTACCCTTACTTTTACAACCCTTACATATCAATATTGTAGATTCATGTTTCCTGCAAAACTCTTGTGTCAATGTCGTTTCCGTTTTATTTAAAGCTAACATTAACTGTTCTCCCTACTAGGTCCGCAAATCCAAGTATTTTGTCATTTTCGTTTTATAAACCACACCATTAAATTTGCATTCTTGATTACAACGTCTTCAACAGAAAAAAAAATAATAATTTCAGGTTAGTTAAAGGGTACCAAAAGATCGAAAAATTCCTAAACGTCATTTCGTATTTCGCTACAAGGACATGGTTATTCCGAAACAAAAACACCAGAAACCTGTGGACTAAACTGAACGAAGAAGATCAAAAGTTGTTCATGTTCGATATGGGACGGTTCGAATGGGACTCGTATTTTTATACGTATATAAGGGGGGGACGGGTGTATCTCCTTAAAGACCCCCTTGACACGATACCCCAGGGCCGAGTGAAATATTACAAACTTAAACTAGCCCATTACACCCTAGTGACAGTGCTCGCGTTGATCTTCCTGAAGTTAATTTTGGTTTTGTGGAATTTGATTTTTTGAAACTTTAGTTTTTTACGTTTTTATATATATATGTTATAATGTGCCTACCTTATTTATAATTCTAATAAACAAAAATTAATTTACTGACGAATTTTTTATTTCCCGATTTCTAAAGAGCTTTCCGCCCTACTCCTCGGCTTTGCACTGCAATGTTGGTTCGCTGGTAAAACTTACTTAAATATAGAACGTATCTGTTTGACAGGGGCGGACACCCCCACCACCAAACCATACGTCACTACTCCAAGCATATCGTTGGTATCTTATTAATAGCTAAAAATGTACACATTTCTTCTACTAGTCTTAAAGGCTGCTTTCGTCTTTAATTTTGACAGTTCTTAGTCTTGTTTTTTTTTTCAATTTTTAAATCAAAAAAATCGGGAGTGTTTGAACCTGTGAAAACGTCCAGTCGCTTCTGAGCCTACTCATTCATGTGACGTCACGCAAAAGGTTGCAAGCCTCTAGATTTACGACAACGTCGGTTAATAACGTCTCGACTACAGCAACCAATTGACATTAAACATGAATTAATCGTAGCTGGATAATTTAAATTTTGGCATGGACTTCTGCATATTAATAAATTATTGTTTATAGGTTTTTGTTGGACACGCGTCTCCAATTTGATCTTTTTTCTTGGAAAATGCAAATCAATTTTTTCATTAGACTTGCTAACGAAATTTATTTATTTTCAATATTTTTTTCTAAGTCGATCTGCGAGACCTAAGGCTGCAACTGATTGATTACATTTTTTCATTGAATAATACGTTTATTATTGTAAACATTTTACTTAAAGAAAAAAATTTGATTCGTCCATGACATACCTTAAGCAGCCAGTATTTCTGAATTGCTATTAAGTATCTCGTAGATTAATTCTAGGATACCTGTCTAGAGATACAGAAAAATGATTTAATTTTTTTTGAAAATACATGTCTCTTTTAAATAATTTTAATTCGAAGGTGTTGAATTTGAATGAAATATGTCTGACATAGGGGAAGGCCGACGTTAAACGGTCTTGACTTTTAAATTATCTCATAAATTTTACAACTGCTTTACACTGTCGAAATAATATTAAAATAGAATCAGGTGCTAACGTTTTAAATGCCTTAATTGCATCTTTTGTTGTTTAAATTTACTGATTATTACCTGATGACAGAGTAGACGAACATGAAGCATTATCTATTGTTACAATTACTGTACACAAAACAATACTTGTACATACATAAAAGTCAATTAATATGAAGATTGGAAAAACTTTGGCGGTTGTTGTAGAACAAACGAAATAGATCAAACCACAACGCCATTATTTTGTTTGTTCTAAAGTCAATTAAAGTTAACGTTGCCCTTATCATAAGGACAGGAAAATATTGTAGCTCCCGCACTTCCTTCTTTAATTATTATTATTTGTTTATTGAGATCGAAAACGAAAACAAAAGCAATACGTCGTGCTTCGTAGGTATAAGTAGTGACGGAACGATGGGACGAGAAGTCTTAGTAAACATTTCTTTCTTTTTAATGGTCACGAGGTCAATGTCAGACCGCGAAATTATTGCGAATGCCTGCACGACATCGTAATTGCTCCACTAATAACTGCAATCAAAATAAAAATAAAAAGAAGAAAAAAACAGTTGACTCTCGGCAAATGTACGAAAGCGATGATGTTGTGGAAAATCCTGTGACCGAAGCAGTTTCCATGTACTTTTTTGGGCAGTCAGCGATCTCCCAGGATCACTTTAAAGGACAACAGTCGATGGGCGGAAGTGTGGGCAACTCGGTGGTACGTAAAAACGTATTTTTTTTTTAACAATAATGGCGTATTACTCCCCGAGGGAAAGGTCTCCCTATCGTACTTTCGAAATTTAAAAATAATTTTTCTCAATAGATCGTAGACATATTGTATATTATCCTTAATCCTTTAAATTACTGCAGCTAACAGATAAAAAAAAAGATTTTTCTTGACTGTATCTTTTAATAGATACGTAATCTAATTTGTATCAACAACTGGCTATTTATTTTCAAAATATTTTCAATAATTACGACGAAATAACAAAATAGAAGTAATTCTGCGGAATTACATGTTAAGGTCAAACCTTTTTGTAGGTGTTATTGATGGCGGCAAGTAAGAGCGGTGTCCAAATTATCTTACGAATAAAAGAATAGATTATTTTGTTCGGCCTCGATTGACCGTGGCCCGCACAATAAAAAATACACAGCGTAAAGAGAATGTGACACACTTCACTTTTGTATAAGAATACTCCAAAAGATTTATAAACAACTATTATTGCAGCACGTTGCATTATACTACAACTATTATAACAAATTAACAAACAAAAGAGCAAAGAAAAAGGGTCAAGAGTTAATAAAAAAAAAAAATACCTAACATACTTTTGGTTTATTGAATGAATGAATTAAATTTTGTTAACAATTAGTGTGAAGCGAAAATCAAACGCTATAATTTCGAAATCACCGTTAATTTTAAAATTCTTTTGACGTTCTCAATATGGCTGCCGTTGTCCGCCATATTGGCCGTTACGTAACAACGTATAACTACGAATCCAACGGTGGGTATCTCAAATTTTCAAAGCAAAGTAACTGTGTGTCCAAAAAATTGTAAAAAAGCAAGTTATCATTTGATAAATTTGCAATTAAGTACTTTGTTAAGTAATTAACATATCAAAAATGCGCTCTTGGTCAGGTTCTACGTAAGAGGTCACCAATTTTGGCATGTTTTAAGTATGTATTACACATCTGTTGACAAACAGGTAGTGTTTATTATAATGAACTTTTTCAAAACAAAATAAATGCTAAGATGTTTTCTTGTCCTAGTTTTTAATCTATAAGCCGTGTAGTAGTGGGGAATTTGCGCAATCATCAGCGACAACACGTTCGTGTTTGTGCACGGATGAAGTATGCAAATTATTTATATTAATAAAAATAAAAATAAATACCTATCTGTTATGGTAAATACAAAATTAACTTTGTGTTGTATTTCCCTGGTTCAAAAATTATTGGTGGCACGACATAAAAAAAAATTTTCCCCGATTGCTCATACGGTGAGCTACGAATTTACAATAAGAATAAAATTAATAGTAACAACTGGTGATTGGGAAATCGTTTTTTTCTTTCTTTACCTGCGTTTTGGGTCAAAAATATCATTAGGTACAATAAATGTTAAAGTTTAAGAGTTGCAGGACCTTCCATTAAATGATATAACTTTTTATAAATATCAGCAAGATGTCAGTGAATCGTTGAACTTTAGGAGAATTGCAAACGCAAACACAGGAGCTTTAACCGGTCAAAATCCAGAAACAAAGTTCAAAATTTTCGGTTATTGTCAAAGGCAGAATTCTCTTGAATTTCTGTCAGTGGGCGTCAAGTTTTACACGTGTCTGCACATCTTTATAAAGGGTTAACAAGAAATTAAAGCCAACGAAACACAAAAAAAGTAAATTGTAAAAGTGTTAGCATTCATGTTTTTACAATTAATTCAAATGCTAAATGTTGTTGTTTGTTTGTTTGCTATCATTTCACCGAGCATCATGAAATTTTGTAAATTCTATGTCATTGGTACAGAAAAGGACATAGGGTACCTTTTCTTCATCATTATCATAAGGTCGTCAGTCCTAAGACTGGTTGGACACGCACCTCCACTCTTTCTTGTCTTGAGCTAATCTTCGCATTTCCCTAATACTAGAACAACCCACATCCTTAACCATCTGCGAACACTAATCTAATGTAGGTCTACCTCTACCCGTCCTAACTCCTGTTTCTGCCTCTAATATGTCTCTGACTAGACCTTTATGCCTCAGAAAGTGTTCTACCAACCTATCTCGCCTATTCCTTATTGACTTCCATAGAGTCCTCTGTTCTCCTACTCTTTCTAACCTTCTCTATCCACGATATCCTCATCATTCGCCGGTAACACCACATTTCGAACGTTTCTAACCTTTTCTATTCTGCCGCGCCCAGTGTCCATGTTTCGCACCCGTACAGACTCGACCCTGCGCTATCCTCTGCTTTATATCCCTACTAATCCTTCCGTCCTGAGTTATCTGACTTCCTAGATACTTAAAATCAGTCACTCCTTTTAATCTTTCGTATCTTATCTTTATATTCGCCCTTTCCCTACCTTTTCTTCCCTTGCATACCACTACTTTTGTTTTACTTTTACCCGGAAGACAAATACTATTCCAGAGGATAGAGAAATTAGTTTTATGTGGTCGCCGATAATCTTTGACACATTCAGGGCATCAATGCGAGCAAATAAGCCCTGATTAAAACCCAGTTTTCTATAAACGCAATAGACTTATGTTGTTTTTCTCTTGTTTGCAATCTGAATCTGTTTAAACAATCAATATCTGTATTCGATCCTACATAAAAAAAATTATGAGTATATCGTGTATATGAACCTTTTTATATATAGAAAATTTTATGTTTCTTTCAACAAACTTGGTCCCATTCCTGTAAGTCTTTTTATTTGTGAGACGTAAACGAAAATGTGAAGTGAAGTATGTCTTCCTAAGCTTTCGTTATGGATAATTAAAAAGTCCAAAGACCAACTACAAGGGAAACGTCAATACTACGCGCTCATCTCATCATGTACATGTACTTGCAATTGTTCAAAACAAAAAAAGAAGCATCGTCCTGCGCAAGTGTCAAATTATACTTACTTAGATCGGATTATGTAAATAAATAATAATTTTACTAATCGTAAAATGCTTCATGAATATTTATTTACATGTTTATATAAAATGACGTCATAATTTGGACGTAGTTTTACGTAAAAAACGGGGGAAGGGACGAATTACAGGATTTTTTGTCAAAAACAGAAGATTCTTAGAAAGGTAGCACGTGCAAATTGGCGAGTAAGATTTAGTATTTGCATGACCTCCCACTATTTTTCATCATCTTTTTGATTAAAATCGACTTCCAAGCCATAACATGGTTTAGAGTCGCGTTCTCCGCCAATTACAAATTTTCGAAAAAGAAAAACACTTAAGAAGGAAAAACCCATCGTTGGTTATTAATACAGTGCATGGTTTTTATTTTTATTCGTCAATTAAAAATACGTATCTGATATATTGGTAAGTTAACAAGTCTATTTATTTAATTTTTTAAGATTTTTTNGTTCGTGAAAACCAAGCATTCATCCTAACTAATATGGGCAAAAAGATGTACAGGAACTTAAAATTGATTATCGGTTAATTATTAATAAACAGTGTATAATTTTTTTTAATAAACACACAGTTTGCTAAGCTAAGATATCCATTTGTTTAATTAAGTTGAATTACCTTTTTTTGTTATTGCCTTTTTTTCAAAAACTAATTGACGTCATTCTTTTTTTTTATATATATTTTGGGGAAAGCGATAGCTAATAAATTAATAAATTTTCAATCAGTTTGTCAAGCAATTCTAAAATTTTGTGAATGGATTGAAATTTACAATATTTTGGGTAGGTATCGACTCCGGCTGAAGGGTGATGGTCTAGGTTCTTATTCTGGGCATTGAGTTTAATTAATTCAGTTCTTATACAATAAAGGCGAGAAAACCAAATGAAATTTAAAAAATATAAAAAAGATTCGACATCCGAGGGATTATCGTCAGTTAGAGACTTTTTATCTTATGGTGCGATCTTAGGTACTTCCCAAAAGCGTTTTAATATTTCTTAAAAGTTATTAAATGACCTTGACATGATTTAAAATTTATTGACTATTATATTAAAGAATATTCTGACCCTAGTACATAATGTAATAGTAATAGGTTAAACCATACTATAACTAGTTAGTATTTTCCCTATTGCTACACTTACCAACATAAAACAAAAAGATTTTTGTTTCATACTTTACCCGAATACCTAATTATCATTTTTCCTTTTGAAATTCATTTTAACCTTAATTATTCAAGTACAATTTTAAGGTCAATTCTGCAGAATTAATTATGCAAATTGTTACGGTACCTATACACATTTTTCAACTTTCACAAACTAAAAACTTTCTTTAAGCTAAATGTCCGATTAAAATTTAGAAGGAATTAAAAATATTGTCGCTATTGGATTATGTAAATTAATGTAAATTAATTACGGTTAGTCGAAAAAAAAAAATTTTTTTTACCCTCACGTGTATACTTTACCTATTAATTATTTTTGTACATTGCCAAACGTGAATTATTGACCTTGGTGCTATTCTTGCTTGTGTTTCAGTTTTTCTTGTTCTTTCCCTTTTGTTCAAAACAAAATAGGTACTAAACAAAACGAACGTGCCTTTTTTTCGGATTGTCATGGATTTACACCAATCAGCTGTCACAATAACAAAATAATAACGAACCTACGACTAATAAATGAAAACAAAAGCAACAGTTTTATTTGCACAATGTGCTTGTGATCTAGTGAGCTAGATCACTCTGAAAAATTATCGATAATAAAAGTTTGTTGGTGTACCAAATAGTGTTTTGTTAAAATAATTACATTGGTACACTATTGGCCCCTAGACAGGTTCGTACTTTTTTAACGGATTTTTCATATTAGCACATTGTTATGAACATACGTGCGTCAACATTTGTTAAAAAACATTTTAAAAATATCTTCTTAAGAACGTAAATAGTACATAAATTCGTAGAAATTTTCGACTATCGATCGGATACACTTAAATAGTTGTTAGCAAAATCGTGAATGCATAATTACTGTGATGTTTTTGTCGTTTTTTTTTATATATCGACGAAAAATAAACAACTATTCTTAGCTACGTATTCTGTACTCTTGAAAATGACCGACTAGGTCGAAACAATTGCCCAAGTACTTAAATATATTACCGACTGAAACATTTTTGTTTTGTTGTGTTTTTCTATGATTACGTTTTATTGGCAATAACTTACAATTAAGTGTACCTATGTCAAAACATAAAACTGTCTTCATTTCGCGAAAATTACGGCTTTATTTTAATTTTATTTGCAAATTTACTTTAGTGTCTTAGTGCACAAATAAAAGATACTAATGTGATGTAATTGGCGGAAAATATTTACAGGTGGCGCTATCTACGCTGTATGCAGTTATTTAATGTTAAGTAAAACAATTAAAGGGTTTGTTGGATCAAAGAACAGAAGGGTGGGGTTCTCAAGTGGTGGCGAATTTTTTCCTTTACGTATTTCCTACCATACGTAATTATTTACAGGATAGTCCCATTTTAACGATTCATTTTAATTTAAAATTGAAAAACAAATTAGAAATTAGATCCATTATGTGTAAAAAATAAATCAATTCATACAAATGCAGTTATTTTTTAACTAATATCTAACGCTATCGAGAAATTAGTTCACGCGTCCCTATTTTGAGTTTATAGTATTAATATTTTCACAATTGTTATTGTTTATTTAAATAATACGTGCGCTTACGGTAATCGCACTACGTATCGTATTTAATAAAAAGATGAGTCAATATGAAACGTGTGAAATCTACCTAAGGAAATTATAAACAAAAAAGAAAAACAAGAACGGACAACATTGACCTTGATTAAAAACACCTTCGGTTTAGCAATTTTCAGCTAGAGAAATGGTGGAATATCTTCATTATTTATTATTATTATGTAATACCACCACAAGTGTCACATACGGATAGTATGATGAAAGTAATTTACCTATGGATACAGGGTCGTATTAACCCGATTTATCGAGAATTCAAACTTTTCATTCGGACCTAACCAGAGAACCAACATAACGTTATAATTGAAATTAAATATGTTTTCTGTAATGTATAAATAAAGAACTATTCTCTGTATTTTTTTCAGAACTTTAGGTTCAGTAGCTTCGGAAATGGTCAATTTTCATCTATTTCCTTAAATAACT
>NW_020439302.1:3640485-3646888 GCF_000699045.2 Agrilus planipennis
CATAGATCTATCGTCACAACTATCAATAATTGGTTTTACTTTATCATAAAAAATTTCTTTCGCTGATTTATCGGTCATTTTAATGAAAGTGTAACTTTTCAAACGACTTTAGTAAGTTGTTTAGTCAATGACGAACTGATCTTCTCGCTACACTGACGAGAACTGTACTGATTTTTCATGAAGTCAAGTTAGTTATTATATACTCAAACTACTAAGTCGAACATTAAGAACGCGTTGTGGGAGTTCAACAATTGACAAAACGCGTTCCGGCTGTTTAACAGTTTAAAAACAGCCAAAACGCGTTCTGTGCGTTCGAAGGCAGCCAGAACGCGATGCGGCCGTTTTTTCCGGCCACTGAGCGTTTTCGGTCTTCGGGCCTAACATTTACACCCTGTAAATTATCTTCATCATCATCATTGCAAGGCCATCAGTCCAAAGACTGGCTGGACCCGTATATTTACTCATTTCTTTCGAAAGCCAATCTTCGCATTTCCTCAAAACTACATAATTTTATCTATTCGCAAAAAAGTAATTTAATTCACATATGTCTACCTATGCCCCCCCTGGAATCCTATTTCTGTTAATAATATGCCCCTAACTATAATAAATGCGACAAGATATTCTAAGTTGTGAGAAAGATAAACAATTGTAGTGAAAGGTAACATTTAAAGGAATAAATACAACAAGGATTATTAGGCTTATAAATAAGATTATTACCAGGGATTAACGGTACTTTTTAAAATGCTAAGAATGAGAAGATATTCTGGGCTCTTGGTGAATATTAACACTTGAAATGATAGGTAATAATTGAAGGATTAAATGTAGGAAGGACTTCAAGGCTTATAAATCAAATCATCACCAAAGATTAAGGGTACTTTTTAAAATGCTAAGAATGAGAAGATATTGTGGGCTCTTGGAGAATATTAACACTTGAAATAATAGGTAATATTTAAAGAATTAAAAGAGTTTTATCTCGGACTAAAGGTGTCGACGAAATTGTTAAGTGTTAATACGAGTTTTAATTTTTAAAGAAATAATATTTACTTAAAATGAAAGATAATTAAACAAACATTTAACTGAAAGCGGTATCAATTCCGGTCGCAAACTAAACAGTGGACTAATAATAATAACAATAATAAATACTCTCCATTATTAATAGAAATAGGTGTCCTACCATCCTTGTCTTCCATAGCGCCCTTAGTTGTCCTACCTTTTCTAGCACTTCCTTATATTTAACCTTGTCTTTTCTGTCATGCGCACCATTCACGTTTCGCACTCGAACAGAGGCAAAAACACATGTTTACAATTTAAAAATTTACTTTGTATCTTTCAGAAAAATACATGAGTATCCTGGAAGTGTACGGAATGGAAATGCCTAGCATGTTCCAAATTTGGTACTACTGGTTCACCTTAAATCCTAATCGTTTCGTTCACTTGTTGTTCGTCTTCTTCTTCCACAGTTTGCCGGCTTACGCGGCGGACGTGATACTCTTTTGTATAGGCAAGAAACCCAGGTAAGAAATTAACAGACAAATCAAAATGTAACACGTAAATCAAATAGAGATACGCGGAATTCGATTTGAATCAGTTCTACCTTCATCTGCATTCATCTAGTGTGTCGTAAGCTTCATGTAACCTACCCCAACGTGTTGTAACTGGACTAAGTTCTACTTAAAACATACCCATTTTTATTTTGCTTTTGTTCTAACTTATTTATAACTATATAAAGCTATCCTAGAGTGTCCAAAATTAATTGGATGTTTCTTAATACCATCTTCCACCATTAGTTTTGTTATAACATGTCTATACCTAACCTTATCCAGACTTATGTCGTTCATCACAACTGAAATCGATTTGACACAGTTGTATCTTCATCTTTATTGGTTTAGGATGTCGTAAGCTTCACGTAACCAACCCTAACGTGTTATAATCGGACCAAGTTCTACTTAAAACAGACCTTTTTCAATTTGCTTTTGTTCTAACTTATTTATACCTATATAAAACAATCCTAGCGTGTCCGAAACTAATTGGATTTTTGTTAATACTATTTTCCATCAATAGTTTCGCTCTAACATGTCTATATCTAACTTTATCCTAACTTATGTTTTTTATCATAACTGAATTCGATTTGAATCAATTCTACCTTCGTCTGCATTGATCTAATGTGTCGTAAGCTTGACGTAATCAACCCTAACGTGTTCTAATCGGACTGAGTTCTACTTAAAACAGACCTCGAACTATTTATAACCACGTAAAGTTTTCCTACTGTGTTCCAAACTAATTGAATTTTTGTTAATACTAATTTTCTATCTTTGTATCATGTGTAGACCTAAAATCGTATATTCTAACGTTGACATTATTTTGTTTTAACATGTCCAAACCTAACCTAACCTAACCTAACCTAACCGAACATAACCTAACCTAACCTAACCTAACCTAACCTAACCTAACCTAACCTACTGTAACGTAACTGAAACCGTTGGAAAACAATCCTTATTTCACCTGACTTCTTCAAATATGACCCAGTTTAATCTTGTTATGAACTGACAGGAGATTCATTAATTGTTTTCTTTCTAGAATGGTAACAATTTACAAAAAAGTGGGAAAATTCTCGGACGTCATTTCGTATTTCTGTACGAGACAGTGGCAGTTTACCAATTCGAACAGCCGGAAGTTGTGGGAAGAAATGAACGATCAGGATAAGCAGTTGTTCACGTTTGACATGAAAGAGTTCGGATGGGAGAAGTTTTTATTGTCGGCAATGAAAGGGGGTAGAATATATTTGCTCAACGATCCCATGGACACCGTAACCGACGCCCTCCGGAGGTTATACTATTTCCGGATAGCACATTACGTTGTCGTGGGAGCTGTCTGTCTGGGACTGTTGAAAGTTACGTCAATCGTCCTGCGTTCGATTGTTCTGTCCTTTTAACTGAATCTGGCGCTAGATCGCTTATTTAAGGGCATTCAAAGACGGTTCCTCTGTTCTTAAATATTAAGAAGCAATTATCGCGTTGAGATTCTCAATCAAGGAGGAAAATGCACTGAATTTGATTGATTGTTGGGATCTATTAAGGATGTAGGAACTTATTGTGACTTATTGTGATTGTGCTATGTGAACGATATTAGTTATATTAATTATATTATGGGATCTGTCTAAAATTATGTACAAAATGTTAATTAAATTAATTTAGTTTTTTATCGTTTGTTTGAATGTTAAACAGCCATCATGACGGAAACAAAATGGAAGCGGTATTTACAAAACGAATAAATAAAAGTGAAACAAAAATATTGGTATGTAAGGGAAGAAAAAGTAGGGAAAGAAGTCGTTGATCTTCGGTAGTTAGGAAGTTAAATCATTCGGGATGGAAGGAGTAGTAGAAATATAAAACAGGGGATAGCGCAGGGTCTGTACGGGTGCGAAACGTGGACGGCGTCCAAAATGTGGTGTTACAGGCAAACGATGAGGATACCGTAGATAGAGAGGGTTCAAGCGAGGAGGTATTAGAAAGAGTAGGAAGATATGGGATGTTCTAGTTTTAGGGAAATGCAAAGATTGACTCCGGATAGAAAAGAGTGAAGGTGCGTGTTCAATCAGTCTTAGGACTGACGACCCAATGTTGATGATATTAAACAGATTAAAAAAAAATAATAAAATAAAAGTTTTCATAAAGGACACGATTTTAATTAATTTTTGTTAGTAATAATCCTGTAACTATTGCAGGTCTTCAATCGTCAATACGCTAAAAATTATAGGTTTAATTTGAACTTAAAATATGCAAATTGAATACTATTTGAAGTTGTTCTATTAAAAATGTTACTCGAACAAAGTATTAAATTAATAAATTCACTTTCACTAAATTAAACTTTGCAACTAAAAGGCTAGGCCTTCATGACAGTTCCGAATAGAATGAGTTAAGAAGTGGAGAATTTTTGGGACACCATGTATGTTTCATGGGTACGGAATTTTTATTCGTAATTTCAAAAGTTTCATGAGTATCTGTTAATTTTTCCGTCTTTGCTGTGCCGATGGCATATGCACCCACCACACCCATCGGGGTCATTATTGATGTCAGGCATCCACGGTTCATGGTCCACTTCAATGTTACAAAGGAAGGCTTGGGTTAATACACGATCATATACACATAAGTAAAGTAAAATGTAGTAGGCAGCACTACTCCACGCATTACCTTGACTTTCAGTTTCATCTTATTTGTATTGATGCGTGTTACAGATACAGTACGATTCAAACGATAAATTACCGNATTTTTTACATTAGTTGACATTGGAATTGAGACATGAAGTTTAGTCAGGTAGGTAGTACTGACCAAGTAGAATCGTGTGGTAGCATTAATTCCGTGCGGAAACCAATGTAGCTTGAGATACAGGCTCCTAAAGTTTTCTTAATTGGAGGAAATTCCGGTTAGTACGGCCCTGGCTGCAGCCCTTCGTCAGCTGTTCTCGCCAAATATGCATTGATGACGTCATTGTTTAATTAGGTAGTGTTCGCATTCATAGTGGGCGAAACACGTGTCCGTTTTTAAAAAAGTCTACAGTTATGTTTACTAAAAAGATGTTAAATAATTTTAATTTTATGCAGGTTGTAAAGCTGCAAAGTGATAATCGTAATCTTCATTTTGTACTTGTTTTAATAGGCAACCTCTGTACCTATCGTAAAATTGGTAGTTGTGTGTTATTAAATTTTAAAATTTCTAATGAAGCAAATTGCTATTTTAGTTAACAACAAATGTGAATTGCTACATAAAATTTGCGAAAGTTCCGTATTTCAAATTACGCAATGTTTATTTAACGACTTCGGTGCAAACAATTATGACTACAATTATGTAAACATACTGGAAATGACTTCTGTTTGTTAAAAAATATTTGAATTTACGCATTCTTAAATTATACGTACGTACACATAATTAAATACATTTATAAAACAAAATCGACTTTTTTATTATTATTAGCAATATTATTATTATTAATTTCGTTATTACGTAAAACAATTATCGGTGGATCAGTCAAAAAAGATGTTTCGCGTTTGTAGTTTTATCAATTGTTATCTGATACCTACTCCTACTATTTTAAAAAATCTGCATCCCCTTTATTCTCTAAGACTGGTTGGACATCTCCACCCCTTCCTGTCATGAGCTAATCTTCTCATTTCCCTAAAACTAGAACAACCCACATCCTCCAACAGTAATCTAATCTAAGTCTACCTCTACTCCTCTTAACTCCTGTTTGTGCTTTTAATATGCCTCTAACTAGACCTTCATGTCTAAGAAGGTGTCCTACCAACCTATCTCGCCTATTTCTTATTGACTTCCATAGAGTCGTCTGTTCTCCTATTATTTCCAATATCTCTTCATTTCTAACCTTTTCTACCCACGATATCCTCATCATCCGCCTATAACACCACATTTCGAACGCTTCTAACCTTTTCTTTTCCGCCGCTCTCACTGTCCACGTTTCGCACCCGTACAACGCCGTGCTCCAAACATACACCTTTAACAACCTTTTTCGAATTTCTAAATTGACCGTTATGTTACTACGTTTCAGAAATAATACTGCGGTCCTGTTACAGTTTTAGAAATGGCGAAAACAAAAACAGATGCCGTAAACACAGACAACAGAAAAGAGACAGTAAAAGAAGGTGCCCAGAATGAATCCGCAATAATCCTGATGAATATGAAAATGCTAATGAAGGGGAGCGGCAAAGAAACCACAAACCAAGGAAAGAAGGAAAAATTAAGATAATTGGCGAAGTATCTAACAGTGACAAACGGGCGCTACGGAATAAATTGAAAGACCCGAAGGGACAAAAGAGAAAACATAAAGAAACAACAGAAAGAACTATACAAATTCTGCAACCTTCTGCTTCTACTCAGGAATCAAACGACACCCATGATAGGAAATTTAT
This sequence comes from Agrilus planipennis, assembly GCF_000699045.2. Taxonomy (NCBI): domain Eukaryota; kingdom Metazoa; phylum Arthropoda; class Insecta; order Coleoptera; family Buprestidae; genus Agrilus; species Agrilus planipennis. Next base: position 3,646,409 of record NW_020439302.1, read on the forward strand.
AATCACGTGCCAAGGCTGGAGGAAAGCGAGTCTTAAGAAAGCTTTCAGCTACTGATTGAAGATTAAAGGAAATGGAAAAATTAGTGGAAAAGTATAAGAAAGGAGTTATTCTTTATAAAACGAAATTGAGCAAATATAAGAAAAAAGAATCTTTGAAGAGCAGTTCGCCAAAAGTTGTAACAGAAGAACTGTTAAAAGGTTATAGCGTATCTACCGAAGTTAAAGCAACGTTTTATTTTTAATGAGAATTTAATAAAATAGGTGACAAGCAATTTTAAAATTCTGAATAGTAGTAGAAAAGCTAGAAGACAATTCATAAACTTTACTTCTCGAAGCATTTTAAAGCGATATTACTGAACATCAATGGCGAACCTGACTTTTGAATCATAACAAAATAAACCACAAGATTCGATGCCTTCCACTTAATGTTTTACAAAATTTCTACAAGAGAGATGATATTAGCCGAATGTGTCCTAGTAA
>NW_020439303.1:0-758 GCF_000699045.2 Agrilus planipennis
TGTTTTCAGAACTTTTCTGTATCTGATGGTTAAACTCAACACCCTCTCGTCTATGACGACATGCAGGAAATTCCTTCATTTATCCACCACCATGATATGTTTCGTTTAGACTCCACCCCCTTTGTTAGTTGTTCTCTAGTTTTAAGTAAATTTAATGTTTTTAGTTAGTATGTAAGAAACCTTCACATTATACACATCAATCAAATTCGCTACTAGTTTTACTTTACTTACATATATTTGCTATTAGTTACAAATATTTTGCTATCCGATCGTGCAAAGGTTTAACCCAAATTGGTTGATTTAAAGTGAGTCGCAATCTTGTGTCTGTATGAATAAAAAAAACTTCTAGAACTAATGCTGAAAAAATAAGACGTACTCTGCATAAATATATGTTATCTAAATTAATCTATTGTTTTACTAGCCTTTCCATGATTTCTAGTAAGCAAAATTCATCAAAAATAAAAATACATAAAGATATATAAGTGGTAAAAAGAAAGCATATATTTGGCATATTTTTTATTTATTCATTATGTTTTTCTTCTTATCTATCTTATGTATAAAAACCCCAATTTTAATAATAATAATAAAATCAATATGTTTACTTAGGTTACTTATTGTTATGAACAGAACAGTACTTCTCCAAAGTTTCCTAGCGTGTGCTAATGTACCACGAATAGAAAAAAAATTACACATGAAACTTTATTAACCGTACGCTTTCATATTCGCATGTAAGCATCAATTAAACGTTTTAAAAAGGT
>NW_020439303.1:1857-6452 GCF_000699045.2 Agrilus planipennis
TAAACCCACGAACATTACAGTATGTATATAATAAGTCATGTACCTACACACATGTTCGATGATTATACATTTGTTAATCAATTTAAACAAAATAATTAATGATTATAAGCATTGATATGTTCAAAAATATTAAAATTGACTTTTATTTCAAGGCTCCATAAAGCAGTTTTAAGGTGTTACGCGGAACTCCTGTGATGCTCCACACACAGCCACTGAAGACAACGAAACGTCTGCTTTTATGTCGTTTAACACAATTCAATTCATGTAAATTTCCGGACATCTTTTTTACCTATTATCACCATCATCACCACAGTATCGTCAATCTGGTGAGACAATCTTCTTATTTCCTTAAAATTAGAGCATCACACATCTCTAACTATTGGAGAGCCCCTCTTTATCACTGTTTCTGCTTCGAATATATCTAGCTAGCCCTTCCTATTTCATAAAACGTCCACTTTTTCCAATACATATGTCGAAGTTTATATGTAATGTAACTTTTGACTATAATAATTCTGTTTAATTTTCCAATTTAGGGCATAAGAAATTTAATTCATATACTGATTGTAAGTTTATTTTTTGTTTTCTTAAGTTTTAAATAGGTCTTTATGCTTTATCTACTACTGAATACGTTATTAGAAAGAAACTGTTGACGTTGGTTTAAAACTTTAATAAAACATAAACAAACTTATTACACAAACAATGTAGGATTTGGACCTAAAAAGAAAAAAAAATGATTAAAACAAAGATGGTTGATATCCCGACGCGCGTTAACCATAATCGATTTATTACTGGATATGAACTACTGATAAAACAGGAGCGGCTAAACAGATTGATAAAAGGAACGGATAAAGGTTGCGATATTCTACTTCTACTGTTTCATGAAATATTTCATTCATTAATTAATATTTACTGATAGAGATCACGGCAAATTAAAAATTAATAGAATTGGGTAAATAACGTGCTACCATCTGTTGAGCATAACATTAATTACAATGCTGCAGCACTGGCACTCTTTATAGACTGAAATTGAATAAGTAATCTCGAATGGGTGCAACTATTCAAAAACTACAACCCATTTCGCAGTCTTGTATACAAATAAGTAAATCAACTTACATTAGAGATATTACTACCTAATCTAATAGTAAAAAGGCTCCTCACCTCCAATGGCCAACTATGCCTATCGGAGGCCTGGAGCGGCAGAGTAAAGTGAGGCCCCGGTCTGCTCAGAAATTGATGTGCAGTGGAACTAGGGTTATAACGACATAAGCACAACAATGACTCGGATATAACGTCAACTTTTAATAGTCTTGCAAACTTGCGGTTCAAGTCAACGCTAAAAAACTGGGTAATAACAAAACAAACTCGGAAATAACGTTATATTTTTTTATTTAGTTATTGCGTCAAAATATCGCCGGTCCCTAGGGTGACACAATAGTCAAGTTTTACTCTGTTTGTTTGAATATATTTTGTAAAAAACAAGTTCCTCCCCCTTATCAGTCACTGTAAGCTCGAAACTGTCAGCTTCGAGTGGTCGAAATTCACTTTTGTGAACAATTTGTTTAATCGCTGTGTTAAAAATTGTTTGAAAAATTAAATTTAAAGGAATTGTTTATAAATAGGTATGCAACACATCGTACACTTCAGCATAAGAAGTTGCTGATACTAACTTTCATTTATGTAATACTATTTTGCCCTGTTCTGACAGCACTCATAATTTCTTTTATATATAATATCAAAATGGATTATGTATAAAAACCCCAATTTTAATAATAATAATAAAATCAATATGTTTACTTAGGTTACTTATTGTTATGAACAGAACAGAACTTCTCCAAAGTTTCCTAGCGTGTGCTAATGTACCACGAATAGAAAAAAAATTACACATGAAACTTTATTAACCGTACGCTTTCATATTCGCATGTAAGCATCAATTAAACGTTTTAAAAAGGTGCTCCACAAACTGAAATACCATTTAACCCTTCAAAACTACCATTCAGTAAATCAAATAACATAAATACACATGACGAAGTTTTGAGTGGCTAGTTGAATTACACGTGATACGGGTCAACATGAAATACAAACAGTACTTTTATTTACAAACTGTAAAATTAGGTTATGTACCGAGACTTCCCGGTAAAACCTTCGCTCAGGTTGTCAACACAGTGCACTACTAAAAATATCTAAACCGCAGTGTCGACGAAACGTCTACCACTTACATATTCCATTGCAAGTTGTAGCACAATACATAAAAAATATATTAATAGAACGTATTGTAGCGAGCAATAGTGTGTTTGTGTGCGATCGGGCACGCGTGTGCGTGAACGGCTTATCGATTCGCCGACCAGCTGCGGGCGCGTTTCTTTATGTGCGCCGTATTTGTAAATGTGTGTGTCGTACCTGCGTTCTGGGAAAACAGTTAAACAGTTCAAAGAAACAATAAACTATGCGGATGTTTCCAGAAGGTTCCAGAAAGTAAACAAAAGAGTATTTAAAGGAAGAGACGATCGCCGAGATAAGGAGAAATAAATTGACCGTTGCAGAAGTGAATCAAGAAATAAATTGACAGTCATAGCAGTGAAATAAATAGCGCAGTGAATTGTGATATATCAACAGTAGTGTAAATAAATAGAATAATTCATAACCTAAGTTTAGTATCTTCGCCATCTCTCTNATTTTGTCGTTATCAGTCTTAGAAGTTAATTTTGTTAAACCCACGAACATTACAGTATGTATATAATAAGTCATGTACCTACACACATGTTCGATGATTATACATTTGTTAATCAATTTAAACAAAATAATTAATGATTATAAGCATTGATATGTTCAAAAATATTAAAATTGACTTTTATTTCAAGGCTCCATAAAGCAGTTTTAAGGTGTTACGCGGAACTCCTGTGATGCTCCACACACAGCCACTGAAGACAACGAAACGTCTGCTTTTATGTCGTTTAACACAATTCAATTCATGTAAATTTCCGGACATCTTTTTTACCTATTATCACCATCATCACCACAGTATCGTCAATCTGGTGAGACAATCTTCTTATTTCCTTAAAATTAGAGCATCACACATCTCTAACTATTGGAGAGCCCCTCTTTATCACTGTTTCTGCTTCGAATATATCTAGCTAGCCCTTCCTATTTCATAAAACGTCCACTTTTTCCAATACATATGTCGAAGTTTATATGTAATGTAACTTTTGACTATAATAATTCTGTTTAATTTTCCAATTTAGGGCATAAGAAATTTAATTCATATACTGATTGTAAGTTTATTTTTTGTTTTCTTAAGTTTTAAATAGGTCTTTATGCTTTATCTACTACTGAATACGTTATTAGAAAGAAACTGTTGACGTTGGTTTAAAACTTTAATAAAACATAAACAAGCTTATTACACAAACAATGTAGGATTTGGACCTAAAAAGAAAAAAAAATGATTAAAACAAAGATGGTTGATATCCCGACGCGCGTTAACCATAATCGATTTATTACTGGATATGAACTACTGATAAAACAGGAGCGGCTAAACAGATTGATAAAAGGAACGGATAAAGGTTGCGATATTCTACTTCTACTGTTTCATGAAATATTTCATTCATTAATTAATATTTACTGATAGAGATCACGGCAAATTAAAAATTAATAGAATTGGGTAAATAACGTGCTACCATCTGTTGAGCATAACATTAATTACAATGCTGCAGCACTGGCAGTCTTTATAGACTGAAATTGAATAAGTAATCTCGAATGGGTGCAACTATTCAAAAACTACAACCCATTTCGCAGTCTTGTATACAAATAAGTAAATCAACTTATATTAGGGATATTACTAGGTACCTAATCTAATAGAAAAAAGTCTCCTCGCCTCCAATGGCTAACTATGCCTATCGGAGGCCTGGAGCGGCAGAGTAAAGTGAGGCCCCGGTCTGCTCAGAAATTGGTGTGCAGTGGAACTAGGGTTATAACGACATAAGCACAACAATGACTCGGATATAACGTCAACTTTTAATAGTCTTCCAAACTTGCGGTTCAAGTCAACGCTAAAAAAACTGGGTAATAACAATAACAAAGTCGGAAATGACGTTATATTTTTATCGCTACAAATGCTTGAAACGACCGTTTTCTTGTCGGTCAACAAAATGAAAAGCTGTCAACTCTTAATACCACTTCCTATAATTACCATTTGGACCGCATACTTAATTCAAAATACGTATTCGAAATTGTTCAGTTTGTCTTGTAAATTTATACCGTGACGCTTGGTTATTGCGTCAAAATATCGCCGGTCCCTAGGGTGACACAATAATCAAGTTTTACTCTGTTTGTTTGAATATATTTTGTAAAAAACAAGTTCTTCCCCCTTATCAGTCACTGTAAGCTCGAAACTGTTAGCTTCGAGTGGTCGAAATTCACTTTTGTGAACAATTTGTTTAATCGCTTTGTGTTAAAAATTGTTTGAAAAATTAAATTTAAAGGAATTGTTTATAAATAGGTATGCAACACATCGTACACTTCAGCATAAGAAATTACTGATACTAACTACGTAATACTACTTTGTCCTGTGCTGACAGCACTCATAATTTCTTTTATATATA
>NW_020439303.1:11122-12516 GCF_000699045.2 Agrilus planipennis
GAGTACGAGAATTTTTAGAATTTATGTTTTCCAACATATTTTATCTTTAATCCACCTAACGAATATTACTTTAATACGTTTTTATATAATTCAATAACAAAAAAATGGCAAATTTTTTCGCTTCCGTTTATTTTTCCAAGTGCTTAAGAAACCGTAAACTATCAATAACTACAAGGAATTAAAATTAATACATAATAATACTCACTCTTAAATAAATATTAATTGTTGTTGAATAAACATTTACTATAATACGCTTACTGTAATATAACTGCACAGATATAACCAAAACGTTAATTTAGCACTATAGTATAGTGAATATACATTATACTATAATATATGAGATGCCGGTCACTAACAACTGACTGTAATACTGATATGCGCATGCGCACCTTTCCATTCTCATAGTCTATCAACAGACAAAACGTTGCAACGTTTCATGGCCTTGAGATTTTACTCCCATCGAACCCAAAGATGTTTCACTTCAAAAAAACGTATCACGGACAAAGGAAACTTGATGACTAACTGTATAACGTTTTATATAAACTATGGACAACCTTGACAGGTCCTCACAGTATATTCAGTTAACCTGCTTCCAATTTCTAATCGAGTAGATAAAACAAACTTAAGCAAAGTTTTCCCGATCTACCTCTTGTCCAATAGAATTTGAAGTTATCATAACTGAAATATTCAAATAATCCAATGATAACAAACCTTAATTAATCTAAAGTATCTAAAGTTTCTAATATTTACTAATTCAGTCTACCACAGTCATCTTTGAACTGTCCTTTAAACAAAAGACTACAGTGATAGATTACGTCACATCAATGACGCCAAACTAGGGGTAAAACCAACCTCAAACAAAAAACACATGTGAACGAACTGACCCATAACTACATCTAAACGAAATTATATAAATATACATACACAAAAACTCAATAATATGTACTCTAAATTCAATACTTATGGGATAAGCTAGCTCATTTATCTCCACACTATCTTCCTTCTCTAATATATCTCCTAACTCAGGGCCTGCGTATAAGTTCTCTAAATATTCTTTCCACCTATCTGCCTTTTCCCCATTTTCTATCAAAATGACCCCTGCCTCGTTTCTTATATTATTACTACTGTATCCTACATCTCTAAAATTCCTTTTAATTATATTATAAGCCTCATCGGTTTTACCTACTTCAAACTTTTCTTCTACTTCTTTACACATCCTATCAATCCACTGTTCCTTAGCTGCCCTACACTTCCTAATTATTTCCCACTTTATAGCTTTATATCTTTTTTGCCCTTCTTCGTCTGTCCTGTTTTTGTATTTCCGCCTTTCGTCTATTAATCCTACAATCTCATTTGTTATCCAGGGTTTCCTACTTTCGTTTTGTTTAAGACCT
>NW_020439303.1:13044-13746 GCF_000699045.2 Agrilus planipennis
TAAAATAAAACTACATTTTATTTATTTTACATAAAACGTATTATAAAAAGACATTACGTACATGTAATTATCATTTTTCTATATTAATAAAATCTGGAATTTTAGTCTGTTTGGAACACTTCTGTCGTGCGTACAGACTTTGTAGTTCACGTTTAATTTTAATTAATGTATCATCATAATTTCTCTGAAAATGAAACTGTTCATTAGAAGAAAAAACAATTTTTCGTAATACACTGACACCATTGAGACCATCATTCAAAGTTGGCACTATAAATTGTTCTTCAGTCTCTTCCTGTTCGTCATTTTCTTCTTCAACTTCTTATACAATATCATCTTCCGGTGCACAAATTGCAATAGAGTTATCTGCATCAATAAACTCCTTAGCTTCAGTAACAAATATTTTGAGAATTACAATAGACACTAAACTAGTGGTCATTTACTGTACCAGATGTGGATACTGTTACCTATTCAAATGTTTACAATACAGCTGGTCGTTCTAACTGATGTAATTCTCCGGAAATATCAGTTATATGTAGTCGCTTAAAGAGATATGTGTCGTAAAAACCAGTGTTTTTTATAAGGCGGTCTAACAGAATTCAGCCGGGACCTATGATTTTGGTCAATATAACCGGTATGTTGTTCTAAACGATGTCGTAGTAAACGGTTTTGACTGTAATTCTTATCGCAATGGCGAACCTAGAG
>NW_020439303.1:14556-15074 GCF_000699045.2 Agrilus planipennis
ATTATTACAATTAATACTTATATTAAGATATAAATATGAAAAAACTATTCGTGAATGGGAAAAACGCTAAAAAAGAAACGAGGCTTGAACTTCATTTAAATGTAAACGCTTAATATTTAAATAATTTTCTCTTTTTCTTAAAAAAACAACCATAAGCTTAAGTCGCCAATGATATAAAGATGTACAAAAATTTGAGAACTATTAAAATTTTTAAGTGGCTGAGGAAACGTAAAAGTTAAATGACATTTTAAATATGTGTAATAGGCTTCCACCTTCCATTGTGTAGGTACATGTATAAAATTAAACAGAGTTATTCACAAGTTAAAATAATAATTTAATATCGTAAAACAGTAAACATGCAACATAAACCAATCACGCACGTACCTAATTTAAAGAAAAATGTCAGGTTCAGGTGCAATCCTTGAGAATAACCTTTGACCTGTGCTTCATCCAGACGCAGAAGAGAACAACGACCTGCTACGAACCGAGAAAAGCGGGAGGATGCATCTACATACTAC
>NW_020439304.1:0-1669 GCF_000699045.2 Agrilus planipennis
GGTATATAGAAAAATTTCCACAAATACCGTCACTTATCTTTTTACATAAATAATAAAGTAGTCTAGTCTAGTAAACAAGTCTAATTAATGCAATTTAACGCTTTTGAGGGGTGCTACACTCGGTTCAAATGATTTTGAGAATTCGGTTAGTTTACTTTCAGATAAATGTGGTTCCAAATCATGCATTTTCGCTTGTGTGGCACAAAAACGAAAAGTAGAAAAGTGTAATTTCCGGGAGAACGTTCTGTCTGATTTGTATAATTATATCTAATGAAACAATATCTCTTCAGGTAATGCGAGTGTGGAGGTACCAAATACATCGGGGATTTACAGTAATGGTCTAAGAGCAACGGCAATATATCGATTTTTAAAGCATTGAACATTAATTTCCATTAATAAAAGTTAGTTTGTTTACGGTATACGAAGGTGTAGCATAATGAATATGTTGGTGACATAATGCGGGGTTCCGTGATGTACAGTTATAGTATTAACACATGCGGTTTTCTGGTTTACGCATGCGCCCGAGGACGATATTGGCCGTGTTCGTTACTGACATATTCCACTCAAAGTGATGTGCTCGTGCATGCGCAATAACAGTTTTATGGAGTACGTGTGCTCAAAATTAATAAATAATTTTGAGCATGCGCGAGCACATCACTTTGAGTAGAAAATCACAATAACGAATAGGGCCGTTGCACGTTGCAGTGAGTGGAAGCGACGTAAACCTATTCTTGTAAACCATTATCATCTGCATTTGCTACAGCTATAAGTCAGATGTCTTTTCTGGGGTGATGCTTTTTAATATTTTTCTCCCTTGGATAAGACCTTTGCGAGAGGTTTTGTAAAGGTCAAATACAATTTTCCCAAAAAATGCAGATTTCGGGCTTGAAGTGTCAACACAATAGCCAATTTTACTGGACTACTTTAACTTTTACAATCCTGGGGACTTTAGAACTGTTTAATTTTCATCTCATTTGATTTTTATTCTCAACTGCAAATCCGCATCCCCTATTTTTAATATTTATTTGATATATATTTCTACACAGGCTTGTACATCTCGCTGGTTTGTATTTAATATCATTTTGTTGGGTTTTAAATTAGTCAGTTGTTAGTATTTAAATTATATTAAAACCAATTGGTCTAACTAGGTGTCTAACTTAATTAATTCTATTAAATATAAATTCATCATTATTTTATTTGATTTTGGAAATTCAATGACAAACGTACATTCTCATTTCTTAACTGAAACAGACATTTGCATATGTAGGGTTGCAGTAGTTGTCAGACCAGAATGCCCGAATGTAAATAAGTTGATTGCGAATATCAAAAAAAGGGTTTTTTAAAGCTCCCCTTAGAGTACAATTTTACAATGAAAAACTTTTAGATGTACTTTTACCTCTTAAAAATTGTCATAACAAGATGGGGAATTAGTTCACATAAACGGCATTTTAAAAGGTCATGAACCAACAGAAAGTATTGAAATTCAGCTTGATCGCATACCGTATTTTAAATTTGCTCCATTTTTATGTGAAGTAGAACGAACATTTTGTGTTCATAGACATGTTTTACCAGACCGACGACAGTGTTTTACGATGGATAATTTTAGAAAGTCATTTAATTATATATTTGTTATAATTTGTCTAAAGGTAACGTTTATTATTTAATTTCT
>NW_020439304.1:5009-8460 GCF_000699045.2 Agrilus planipennis
TATATTTTTTTGCGCGCACTCTGAATAATAACACTCAAAATTTTATTAAAAGTTATCTTCCCTCAAGTACATTATGTGGAAATTTGATAATAGTTTCATTCATAAGAAATGAACATGCAGTTCTTCATAACTGTTTTGTTAAATTGCTTTTTGATGATAATTAATTATTTATCTATTATGCTTCAGTGGTGCGATTTACAACAATACCTTAATTTTATAAAACTCTTAATTATCCCATATTAAGTTATTAATCTAAAGTAAATAATGCACTAATATATTTCGTTTCAACAATCTGAATACGCGTTTCATTCATAATAAAATATCTTTATATTGTTTGAAATTTCTAACCAAGAATTTTATTTTGGTGATTCTTTTTACTTCACCTATAAAGAAAAATAAATACGTATAGGCATTTTTATTTTCTGTTACAGGATATTCGATTTCCTCCAGCTTATTCAGTTAATAAAGAAAACATAGAAAAGGCAAAAAATACAGTGTCAGGTTTTGAACCGAATGGAGGAACTAATATCAACGATGCACTTAAAGTTGCATTGCATTTAATTGAAGATGAGCGGAAGAGTAATAAGGGTTCCGATAAGTTGCAGCCTTTGATCATATTTTTAACGGACGGAGAACCTACTGTAGGAGTTTATAGCACTGATCAAATAGTTGCCGAGGTAAATATGTCCATCGATCAGTCTCAGGCTTTATAATATTCTTGAAATTGTTTTCTAATGCAAATACGATTGTTTTAGATTTCTGAATTCAATCAAGGTAGAAGAAAGTCTGTCCTTTTCTCTCTTTCTTTTGGAGAAGCAGCTGATAAGAAATTTCTTCAAAAGCTGGCTCTTCATAACTCAGGCTTTTCAAAACATATTTATGAAGGCGCAGATGCATCTTTGCAACTACAAGGATTTTATAAACAAATTTCCTCTCCGCTTTTAGCTAATGTCACCTTTAAATATGTGCCAACTGTAACTGGGGTGACAAAGACAATATTTCCGGTACTTTTCAACGGGTCAGAGATAGTGGTAGCAGGACGTTACGGTAACTATAGCATTCTCAACTTTAATATGTAAGAGAGAATTACTATTATTGTATATTTTCAGAACAGCCGCCATCTGAATCGCCAGAAAATGGAAAAGATGATGTTATAGCCTTAGATGTGGTTGCGTTTTGCGGAACCGGATTAATAAATTTAAAACCGATCTACGAAAGGCCAGTAACTGGTCTGCAGCGCATTTGGGCTTATCTTACAGTAAAACAGTTATTGGAGGAAAAGGAAATTTCAAAAAATCCTGATGAATTAAAGAAAAAAGCTCTCGCTATTGCTCTACAACATTCGTTTGTGACTCCCGTCAGTTCACTTGTTGTGGTAAAACCAAATGAAACAAGGTCTGTCGATGCAGAATCTACTCAAAACAGCCGTAAGTTCCATCCATTTCACTTTTGTATAGGTTTTGACAAAGACTTCAGTAATACTTTTTTTAAATGTACCAACGACCAATTAAGATGCCTTCTAGTAATAAATAGGCTAAATACAGGAATTAGAATAAAATTGATCAGGAAGGTAAGATATACCTAACCCAACCTAACAACCAAAAAATTTATACATTGTTTGAATAAGTATACCTCCACATCCTGATCTAATCATCGCATTTTCCTAAAACTATTATTATTTGTGAACAGTAATCTAATATATGTAGGTATACCTCTCTCCAGCTTAACTCATGTTCCTGCTTCTAATATGTCTCTATCTAGCCTTACATGCCTGAGAAGGTATCTTGCTAACCCATTTCCTCAGTTTCTTATTAACTTCCGAATTAATAATAAAACAAATATTTGGTCTCAGTGCTCAGTTACATTAGGTTTATCTTGCCACAACTGTTTAATTATTACGTTAAATTGTAGCTGATCCACTCCCTCCCTATGGAACGTATACCCCGCGAATAGAGAGCTTTTACTGTATAAAAAGTAATTTATTAAATGAAAATAGTTTAAATACGCCTTTAAAAAACGAATCATTTTTGAAAGGTTAAACTAGCAGAGAGTCGTCCTATAAAATATGTTAGAGCGCCACCTCTCCGTACTGGTAATGAAATTGGTTCTGATAAAGAAGAATTAGATCCTAGAGCAAATGTAGAATTAATAAATTCAACATCCGCAGTAGTAACTTTCAATCCTTCTATTCAAAGACAAAAGGAACTTGCTAAGCATTTAGGAACTGAAGCGAATGATGGCCTTGCTGGTCAATTTATAGTTCAATATGATGTTGAAAGAGATCCCTTAGGAGGAGAAGTATGTGAGTAATACGGTATAGTTAACAGTATATAAATATATCTGCTTTTAGGTTTTACTGGACGATGGTTATTTTGTTCACTTTTTTGCTCCCAGTGATTTAGATCCATTGCCAAAACATGTGGTCTTTGTTTTGGATACTAGTGGCAGCATGTTTGACAGAAAAATTGCCCAATTGAAAGAAGCCATGAAAAGCATATTGGAAGAGCTTAAAAGTTCTGATAAATTTAATTTAGTTGAATTTAATACCGATGTAAAGGTATGGAATTTACAGAATGGTACAGAAAGTACGCTGTATCCTCCAGGAGGAGCATCATGGGCCTATGAGGGGACAAATGTTAGCTTAGAGGTAGATACATTTTTCGTAAAATGTAGGGTTTTTTGTAATACTGACGTGGACGGTTTCACACAAGAAATAATCTTTTTAATAAGAACGTTGAGACTTTTATATGACAGTAAATGATTTCTTTTCGGGAATAGTCTTCGTGAATAATTATAATAAACACTCAAAATTTTATTAAAAGTTATCTTCCCTCAAGTATGTGGAAATTTGATAATAATTTCTTTCATAAGAAATGAACATGCAGTTCTTCATAACTGTTTTGTTAAATTTCTTTTTGACGATAATTAATTATTTATCTATTATTCTTCAGTGGTGCGATTTACAATAATACCTTAATTTTATAAAACTCTTAATTATCCCATATTAAGTTATTAATCTAAAGTAAATAATGCACTAATATATTTCGTTTCAACAATCTGAATACGCGTTTCATTCATAATAAAATATCTTTATATTGTTTGAAATTTCTAACCAAGAATTTTATTTTGGTGATTCTTTTTACTTCACCTATAAAGAAAAATAAATACGTATAGGCATTTTTATTTTCTGTTACAGGATATTCGATTTCCTCCAGCTTATTCAGTTAATAAAGAAAACATAGAAAAGGCAAAAAATACAGTGTCAGGTTTTGAACCGAATGGAGGAACTAATATCAACGATGCACTTAAAGTTGCATTGCATTTAATTGAAGATGAGCGGAAGAGTAATAAGGGTTCCGATAAGTTGCAGCCTTTGATCATATTTTTAACGGACGGAGAACCTACTGTAGGAGTTTATAGCACTGATCAAATAGTTGCCGAGGTAAATATG
>NW_020439304.1:11141-14948 GCF_000699045.2 Agrilus planipennis
ATAAATATGTCGCGAATACAGAAACCGTGGATATGGAATGGTAATTACTATGGAATCATAGGGGATACGTTCTAAGGTTCCAAAATAAAACCAATATGTATCAGAATAAAATCAATTTATTGAGAAATTCGCAATTAAAATTAATCGTTATAATCAGCTATAGACAAGGATTTAAAAAATTTAGTGATTTTTTCTTGTTTTGAATTTTGAAATTAGTCCACTCGGTTACATTTTTTATAAAAGTCACCTCGACACGAGCCGATAGTACTCACGTTGAAAAATAATACCGAATCCTTTTCTACTTGGTTAGATTTTTTATAAAAACCGCTTCGGCACGTATCAACTGTATATACTCAAAAGATGCCGATTCATTAAGGGGATTCAGTAGTATACGCGCAGTAGAGTAAAAAAAATGCTTATCGGTTCTAAATATCATGTTTAATATTTTGTAGTAATATAGATAAATCTTTGTTTTAAAGCTTGTCGAAGGCCATTTTCTAATTTTTTAATTTCTATTGAAAATACGTGTCCTAAAAGAAGCATCAACTGTACGCACTTGTAAAAGCTTTTAATGACCATATTATTGAAAACCAAAAACGTACCGAATTAGTGTACTAAGCACCTCTAAATGGTTTATAAATACTGCAATTATGCAAAAATTATGAATGTGACGAATTTCATTATCTGCCTGTGTAAAGTATACATAATGTCGTATCGTTAGGCGAAAAATCTACGTTTAATATTAGTAATATTCAAAAGAATTTATTTTTTAGGAATAGTTATTTTTAAGCGTTGTTTTGCTTTAATCTGTGAAGAATACCTTGTATTTTTGTTTATTTTAGAAAATGGTAAAGCGGTTTATACAAGACTGGCATAACAATAAAGAAAGTCAATACTAATTGAGATTAAGACATACCTATATTCAGTCGAAAAATGAATAGATTAATGAGATAATAAAGTATAATTTTAATTGATCTTTTATATTACGTTTGTTTGTGGATCAGGTTCCATTTAACCCACATTGACGTTGAATAGATAATATAATTAAGAAAAGAGTTATTGTAACCATGCTGATTGATATTAGAAAAAATAATTGGGATTTTTTAAATATTTTGCCTATAACTATTTTTTTTTCGAAAAGCAGATAATGATCAACAAATTTCCATAAAAGTAAATATCAGCCCCTAAAAATAAAAAACTCGTTACTCATGATGAGTTACTTTTACAGATATGCCAAAGACATCAAAATAAATGTTTCCACAATAATTCAACTTTTCCGAAGTTTTCTGTTAGATTTTAACGGGTTATTATTTCAGATTGTGTATTGTCCAGTTTACAAAAACACATACATGCATGAACTCTTCCTTAAACTAAATGTAGATGTAGACACACACCTCTTAAACTTAACTAATGTCGAATTATTGTGAAGATTCATTTTCGATTTTCCATCCACTACAAACTTCCTCAGGTTAATGAGGAAAAATTTTTTTTTTTTGCTGTCGTCACATTCCCGTCGGGAAGCGAACCCGGGACCTTTGGCTTTACGCACCAATGAATTTTCACATTAATATTGCATATTAACCACTATTAGTAATTAAAAATGTCATAATTTCGAATTATTTTCTTTCTCTTCTTAATCAGGTCCTGGAAGAAAGTATATGTATAGTGCCTCTTCGAGTAAGTTTGACAGCCTTGCTTTACAGTGTTGAATAAGTAAATAATATGATTATATGATTTAAAAGTAAATAACTACACCATTGGCTTTTCCAAGAACCAGAACTATCGTTTTCATTTAAATAAATGCAGTTTCAACTGAACAGTTTGTAGTGAACATTAAAAAAAATAATTGTCACTCATACTACATTAAAAATACAGGTGGAGTCAAAAGTCACACAGACATTTTTAAAATTTATTTTTTGTCGGAGGAAATATAAGCCTGTCAAAGCGATTTTGGAATGATATACCTATACGTTTATAATATATGCATATATGTATGCTTATTGCATTTAGAGGCTCATATTTATTTATTAAATTACTTCAATAATAGCACCCAAATTGACACTGTGACACCCATCTTTGGGGTACTTAGATATGTCTATGAAGGTAATAATTTTTGATGTAGTAGGTGCACATCAATCTTTTTAAAATACGAAATTACCTCTACTATAAGATATGATAAATCGAAAATTTTTTGGAGAGCTGAACAAACAGGCAAGACAATAATTTATTTTGAAAAGGTTTTGTTTCTGGCCCAGTCTATTAAAAATTGATGACAAAATATTGTAAAAAGGAAGAGGTTGTTAGTGCTTAAGGCGTATAAATATCAGTATTCGGTCATTTTTTTTTTGTGATTTGTAGAAAAGTGTTTTATAACTATTGGTCAGCTAAATTTGAAACTTAAGAATCAATTATAAGAAGTTAGAACTGTTGCAGTTACAAAAAACTTACGTAAGAAAAGTGCCTTTCTAGAAAAAAAAACTTATCGTAGTAACACATCGACCTAATAAATAAATTACTTCCAAATTTGGCGGTGCTTTTTGCCCTTGCTGTATTTTAGTAAAATTGATTAGCACAGGTTTTGAAAATTGGTACTTCCATAGGAATGTCTAAAAAATCTGAAAGCGTGTTCAAGTTATACTGTAATCTTCCCAAATCAGTGCACATATAATAAATTCACATTTAATACGTCAGAGATAAAAAATTAAGCTACGGTATTTAGATACTTTAAAAAAATGATTGCTGTATTATTAAATTCTACAAATGAATTCCGAACAATCGAATATAGCAATAGGTATAATTTTAGTGCTTGTCCTATTTTAAGAAAATTGATGTGTAGGTATATCAGAAATTAGTACCTTCATAGATATAGTTGCATACTACTATAAATTTAATCGAAATCATATGAAGCGTTTTTATTCACCTAACTGAAGTAAAACGATTTTTTTCGTATATTTGACACTCACTTACGGGCAAAAGAATCAATTTGGTTGGAGTTGGTTTATGTTACTAGATGCACATCCATTTATTGTACGATTAGATAATGCGACTTATAAAACTACAAGAATTGGTAGTAGTAAAAAACATTCTTTCTAAAAGCTCAACTGTTTATTGTGACTTCATTTTCAATTATTCTTTTCTAAACATACTAAGTAAGCTTGAATATTTTGCGTTTTTGTATTGTATGATTTAAAGCACGATTTTTAAAACTGCATGATTTATTAGGAGTAGAATTAGGCACACTTTTCAAAAACTTTTTTGATTGCAAATTCACTTTTTTTGTTTCTTTTCTCAACTAGATTCCAGGGTATCCTTTTTACCTACAACAAGTAAGTTAAGTTATTTTACGTTTTTATAATGTAAGGTCAAAAGTACGATTTTAAATATAGCTATAGACATATATCTCGAAAATATAATTAATCGGAATGGGCATTACCAAATACGTTCGGTAAGGGCGCTAAGTTGGTGTGTACAGGTGATTCATAGCAATGTTCACTGTAAATGCCAATGTGCCAATTGTTAACATTAAAATCATAGAGATTTTGTATTTTAAATGCACCCACAACTGATAAAAGTAAATGCATGCTATCAGAAGAGAAAACCATTATATCTACCTAAATTTAAATGCTATAACTTTTACCATGTTATATCACAGGTGGGGTACATACCTGTTGTTATTTACACAACGTTTTTTGTATGCCCATTGTCATTGTTAATTAACTCTCCCATTTCCAACCAGGTGTCAGGTATGTACTAAGTAACTTTAGTGACTAATATTCTTCTACCTTTTAAATAGCATGATTTTTTGCA
>NW_020439305.1:0-8011 GCF_000699045.2 Agrilus planipennis
TATTATATTTCAAAATAAGCTGTAGATAATTATAAGCTACTGAACGTAACACCTTATTAAAATTTATTTGGACCTACTTGCATGCCTCTCAATAATAAAGACTAAAACTTTACCTTACATAGTACAAGCAATCTTTGTATACCACATTACTATCGTCATAGTCGAGATTCTGAATACTGGTTGGACACGCATCTTATTACCTCCATTCTATCCTAACTCAATCTCCCCATTTCTCTAGTATTATCCCAAATTTTTACCAAATTGTGAACAATAATCTAACCTAGGCTGCAGCCAACCTTCGCTAAGAAGAAAGCATCTTAAAAAGATCGTTTGTACTCCTTGAACAGGAGATTCATACTCTGTTTCTAATATGTCTCTAACTAATTCTTTACGTCTTTATGCCCTATCGCCCTATTTACGTTATAGCTAAGCTTCATTACAACAGAAGTCTACCTTAGCTCCCTATTACTTCTTGAACAGGAGAAGCATGAACTGCTTCTAATATTTCTCTTATTAACCTTTTGTATCTTTAGTCCACTTCATCCTAACTCTTTTTTTCCTTATTGATTTCCATAAAGTCCCTTTTTCCTATTCTTTCTAATACGTCATCATTCTTAACCTTTTCTATCTACAGTATTTTCATTATTCCTCCCACAACTCCACATCGTAAACCCTTCTAAAATCCCTTCCGTACGTTTTCGCACTTGTACAGATCCGTACTCCGTACATATACTTTTTTCTAATATCTAAATTAACCTTGGTTTATGTGAAATGCAATTCGACCCTGCGCTATCCCTTGTTTTTGTATCTCCATCGAATATCTGCTTTAGTTTATAAAAGTTTACTTATGGATTAGGTATGTAGTAGGACTTAAAAATTATTTAACTCATTTTATAAGTATACAAGAAAACATTACCAACTTAGGCTTATGCAAAACTATTTCCAATGTTTCGTCACTCATTAAAAGAAGACTCTGATACCTTCAAAACAACGCCATCACTTCAAATATTTACCAAATATCTGCCTACAGTTTGTGACTTGAAAAAAAGCTTTTACATGAAACATTAGAGGTTGTTTGAATATCTTTAGTTTTTTTTTGACGTTGAAACCCAGTTAGGCAATAAGAACGATCAAATTAAAACAAAAAACACGTCTGTAAGTTGTCAACTTATACGTTTAATTGAACAATCCAACAGAAATATTACACAGTTACTCTCACACGATAGCTATCCACATAGTATATGTACTTACATATAACAAACATGTAGATAAGCAACTGCTGCTCTGGTCAGTCGCCTATTTTATCGTTTCTTAGGCGTTTTGACAACCGTACACGTCAACATATATGTCGAAAGTTTAAAATTGTGCACAGTAGCCCTCCTTTCGTCGTGTAAGTTTGATTTTTATCTCTACTTGTGTCAGCTACAATTGCTTTTAAAAATAAACTGACACACTTCGAATTGATAAATAAAATAATTACAAAACTATATTTGAAGTGGGTGCATATCGTCTAATGTAACAGAAAAAAGTTACAATCTGTTGATCAGCAGATAGTGTAAAGTCATGACTAGATCGTCGAATTTCTGGAAAATTCAAATTGATTCCAAAGCTATCTGACCACCTCTGGATTTATACACATCATCGCCGGATTTATTTTATTATTTACTTTCGTTTCATGTGCTAATAGCACAAGAGCACAGAACGTGCTTCTAGGAAAACATTATTCAGTGTTGTATGAAATGATGTACCAGAACGAAGTCTGAATAAAATGTATATAAAATGAATAATTACTCACCAAATTTGTTGATACATATTTCCAATTCGGAAAAAATGATAAGGGCACCTGAAAAAAAAAAAAGAAATNTAATTTAGACACTTGTAAAAATTACTGTGATGATTCAAGGTGTTATCCTTTTTATTATATTTCAAAATAAGCTGTAGATAATTATAAGCTACTGAACGTAACACCTTATTAAAATTTATTTGGACCTACTTGCATGCCTCTCAATAAGAAAGACTAAAATTTTACCTTACATAGTACAAGCAATCTTTGCGTACTACATTACTATCGTCATAGCGTCGAGATTCTGAGTACTGGTTGAACACGCATCTTATTACCACCATTCTATCCTAACTCAATTATCCCACATTTTTACCAAATTCTGAACAATAATCTAACCTAGGCTGCAGCCATCCTTCGCTAAGAAGAAAGCATCTTAAAAAGATCCTTTGTACTCCTTGAACAGGAGATTCATACTCTGTTTCTAATATGTCTCTAACTAATCCTTTACGTCTTTATGCCCTATCGCCCTATTTAGGTTATAGCTAAGCTTCATTACAACGGAAGTCTACTTTAGCTCCCTATTACTTCTTAAACTGCTTCTAATATTTCTCTAATTAACCTTTTGTATCTTTAATCCACTTCAACCTAACTCTTCTTTTCCTCATTGATTTCCATAAAGTCCCTTTTTCCTATTCTTTCTAACACGTCATCATCCTTAACCTTTTCTATCTCCAGTATTTTCATCATTCCTCCCACAACTCCACATCTTAAACACTTCTAAAATTCTTTCCGTACGTTTTCGCACTCGTACAGATCCGTACTACAAACATATACTTTTTTCGAATATCCAAATTAACATTGGTTTATGTGAAATGCAGTTCGACCCTGCGCTATCCCTTGTTTTTATATCTCCATCGAATATCACCTTTAGTTTATAAAAGTTTACTTATGGATTAGGTATGTAGTAGGACTTATTATTTAACTCATTTTATAAGTATACAAGAAAACATTACCAACTTAGGCTTATGCAAAACTATTTCCAATGTTTCGTCACTCATTAAAAGAAGACTCTGATACCTTCAAAACAACGCCATCACTTCAAATATTTACCAAATATCTGCCTACAGTTTGTGACTTGAAAAAAAGCTTTTACATGAAACATTAGAGGTTGTTTGAATATCTTTAGTTTTTTTTTGACGTTGAAACCCAGTTAGGCAATAAGAACGATCAAATTAAAACAAAAAACACGTCTGTAAGTTGTCAACTTATACGTTTAATTGAACAATCCAACAGAAATATTACACAGTTACTCTCACACGATAGCTATCCACATAGTATATGTACTTACATATAACAAACATGTAGATAAGCAACTGCTGCTCTGGTCAGTCGCCTATTTTATCGTTTCTTAGGCGTTTTGACAACCGTACACGTCAACATATATGTCGAAAGTTTAAAATTGTGCACAGTAGCCCTCCTTTCGTCGTGTAAGTTTGATTTTTATCTCTACTTGTGTCAGCTACAATTGCTTTTAAAAATAAACTGACACACTTCGAATTGATAAATAAAATAATTACAAAACTATATTTGAAGTGGGTGCATATCGTCTAATGTAACAGAAAAAAGTTACAATCTGTTGATCAGCAGATAGTCTAAAGTCATGACTCGATCGTCGAATTTCTGGAAAATTCAAATTGATTCCAAAGCTATCTGACCACCACTGGATTTATACACATCATCGCCGGATTTATTTTATTATTTACTTTCGTTTCATGTGCTAATAGCACAAGAGCACAGAAAATGCTTTTAGGAAAACATTGTTCAGTGTTGTATGAAATGGATGTACCAGAACGAAGTCTGAATAAAATGCATATAAAATGAATAATTACTCACCAAATTTGTTGATACATATTTCCATTTCGGAAAAGATGATAAGGGCACCTGAAACAAAAGAAAGAAATAATTTAAAGATTAAATTACATTTCTATGTGATTTCAAAGATCCTGGGTCATGCCTTTAAAATAGATCAGAAAATACAGACGATATAGGTGGAAAGGCGAAGCGAAACATAATTCAATCCAAAAAAGAGTAGCTTTTCGTGCTTTTTGAATCAGAATATTACCTTCTGGTCTGTTATACATTTTTATTCAATTTCAACTATCTCTACTTCTCATATCCTGATTCCCAATCATTTGTTACTAGAGTTTCTTTCTGTTTTCCCAGCACTTGTATTTCTGAAATTGGTCACTGAAGCTTTTACACTCAAGAATTCTTATGGATCGCATATACGCTGAAAAAGGTAAATATCACAGGTACGTAAGCTTTCTCTCATAAAATTCGTTCGTTTCTAGTATCACGTGCCCCATAAAAAAATCTCCCACACTTCCGTCAGGTTGGCAGATCACGTTTCGAAAACGGGTGCAATTTCGGACGACTAACTGCACATTTTCCTCTTGAGGGGTCACGACTCTACGAAAACTTCCTTCGCGCGCGCATTTCCTTATTGTCTAGTTAGTTAGTTAGCCATTCGAGACAGCCGGTCGAGGGGTCACGTAGCAAATTAGACGTAAAAGAGTGACTTTGTGTATTGGTCACAATACAAGAAAATGCTGCCACGGCACGACCCATTAGTTGGCGCAAGAAGCGCGTCCCGTAACCAGGGCGCGCCACCTGCACATCCACGCACACGCGACAACCCAACCGGTACCATCACTTCCGACATCAGGTTTTCTCTTCACAAAAAAGCACAACGTACACAGGATAAGAATCCAGGTTACCTACATTGTGTAAAAAAATGGAAAAGGCTAGTCTCTAGAGGGGATTCCCTTTTTAAAAATATTCCATATGGTAGAAAATTGTAATTAGGTATGTGTTTAGTGTAAGACGTTGGTGAGGGTGGTGTTTAATAAAAACCCGCCAACAGAAGGTGGTTTTGGTGGGTAAAAATGACCCGTAAAAATCACTACGCGGAGTACCTCTAATATGTCATGAATATAAGTGTAGATCATTGTATATTATCTACAAATATCATCATCATAATCATCATAATAATCATCATAAGGTCGTCAGTCCTACGGACAGTTGGACACGCACCTCCACTCTTTCCCATGCTGAGCTAATCTTGGCATTTCCCTAAAACTAAAAGAACCCACATCCTTAGATAACTATTTGCGAACAGTACTCTAATCTAGGTCTACCTCTACTCCTCCTAACTCCCGTTTCTGTCTCTAATATGTCTCTGAATAGACTTTCATGCCTGAGAAGGTGTCCTACTAACCTATCTCGTCTATTTCTTATTGACTTCCATATAGTCTTCTGTTCTCTTACTCTTTCTAATCCCTCTTCATTTCTAACCTTCTCTATCTACGGTCTCCTCGTCATTCGCCTGTAACACCACATTTCGAACGTTTCTAACCTTTTCTTTTTCGCCGCGCCCACTGTCCATGTTTCGCAACCGTACAGTGCCGTGCTCCAAACATACACCTTTAACAGCCTTTTTCGAATTGCTAAATTCTATATCCCTACTACTCCTTCCATCCTGACTTATCTGACTTCCTAGAAACCTAAAATCTTTCGTCTCCTATCTTTATATTCGCCCTTACCCTACTTTTACTTTTATTTATTTTCATACAGAATAGTGGTTTTAATAATCCATAAATTTCATTCTAAATTATGTCAACCTTTATTCACATAGTTTCGTAGAAAAGAACTACTTATATAATGTAAAAGCTCACTTTCAACCTTGAATGAATGATCAATTACACAGGTAATTCCGAAAATTTGTGTCTGTTTTCTTCGTTGGCTTTACCGCGGATTGGTACCGTATAATAAAAGAGTTCGCGGGCGTCTCTCGGTTCTCCAATGATCGATCGCATTGAATTCTACGATTATATGCCGACTTGTTAGCGATGTTTACATCGGACAACGAGAGCGCAGCGCTGATTTAAAGTCGTGTCAGCGGCAAATCGATGTTATGTAAGCTCTGCTAAGCGAACATCGGAAAATCTAAATACACGAATCGTTTATCGTCAAGAACTCATTATATATTCGGTCATTGTTCGACGGGGCAGCACGATGCCGATGTTCACGAATTGTAATTAGTTGAAATTAGAGTAGTCGATAGAAGTTCACCTGTCGCCACGTATCCTGTACGATGTGCTAGGAACAACAACCGACAACACACATACATACAAATGTTAGTACATATGTGTCTATATGAGTATGTTTTTGTCTTTGCATGTTGGTACGCGACACATGGCGCTATTTCAATAGTTACCTTTTCACCTGTTTCCTCGTACCTATTGTTTGTTGCTATTGTCATTTTTCGATCATTACAAAATGACATCATTTCCAGTTTTCACACGTACTTGCGAGCGTCGGAAAAACGAAATTGTAAGCAACATTTTAATTATGTAGAATAAATCAAACTGCCCAATATAACAATATATTAAGAATATTGAGAAAGCTACCCATTTAGCCATCACGGCACTCTACGTTCTTATGATTCTCTGAAATGCCTCGCAGTGGAGTTTTAAGGAAACTCAAAAACTATTTTAGACTAAGACAGAAGTTGGAGTATGATGTTATTTATGATGTCATGAGAAGTTTTGATTAGAAAGTCAGTCTCCTATTGCAGTCAATTTGACTAGGGCAAATTTTCTATAAAAATTGTGCAAGGATTCTTAGATACAGGTCCTATTAGGACAAAGGAAAAATAAGCTTGAACCAGCAACTAAATAACACCGTATCTTTTCATTATATTCACATTCAAGATTAAACTTCTGTTCTAAAACCTAAGACTTTGATTATAAAATGTGAGATTATCTTCAAACTTTCAACTGGAACTTGACCTGTCACCCGTTCAGTTACATGCTAATTCGCGGGGTCAACCAATTTGAAGCATTCAAGTAATAGTTATTGGAATGTTTAGGCATAATGTAGGTAGGGAAAACAAAAATTTTTGGTAGGGTGGACTATTGATCTTGTGTTCTAAAATAGAGTTAAAATTTTTTCTTTTATAATAGACACGTTACTTTCAAAGACAGTTTCAAACGGTATATTTCTTAGCCGCTTTATTATTATTAACTAAGGTCAACTTTTACATATTTCGCATACTGGGTAGCTAATACAATTATATATTCGAGTATACGTAACATATAATATAAGGTGGGTAGGTGGCAAAAATTCCATTAATGACTAACACAGGTGTAATTATGAATAAATTATCTATCTATATTACACATATCGAAGTGATTGGTTCACTTTATCCGATCGATATAACGGCTTTGCTAACTTTTATTGGCATCCTTAATCATTCACCATCGCTATCGAGCACATTAATTTATTGCGTGTGTCGGTCAAAGTTAGGAAGTTCCTTGGTATTTAGACGGCATATATCGATAAGAAGAAGGTTATATTAAACGATTATGTACATAGTGGTTTGACATTACTGTTCATTACCTATCTTTTTATGACCTTTCGCGCCATTATTGTTATTAATATTATTAACAAATGGGCACACACTCGGTTGCAGTCATTCATAACAACCGCGCCGATTATTTTATATTCACCTGCATTTTTTACTTGTCAGTCGGCGCCTGTTCAAGTCCACACTTACTACACCATAATATACACAATCATTTCAAAGCTCCACGGCGGACAACAAGCTCTCAGTTTAAAATATACAAGACGGTGAAAGTAATTCGCGTCCGTGATCATTAAACGCACAATACACATATAACATTTACCTATGCGTATTACTTAACACTCATACCAGGAGCTTGCAGGTTTAAACGTTCATAATGTTTTAATTTTTTATAATCAGATAACGCAAGTTTATTTATTGGGGTGAGACATATACGTATATATAATTTTTCGTCATGAGTAACTTTGAAGCGAGAATGATCAAAGATTGAAGCTGCTGAAGATGATGCTCTTCCAATTTTAATGATGTGGCATTAAAAAAAAAAAGGTGTAATCTTCGTGTGAGAGCTAAAAAGCAGTTATCAATTATAATTGATCCGTAATCAAATCATCAAGAATGATAAATATTAATCCAACTGGAAAAGTTCTAAGGTCTTTTCAATCTAGAAGCATTTGACCTGAATTAAACCAGATACAAACACAGGATATTTTTTTAATTTTTAATTTTGTTTTAATTTACAAAATTGTACAGTGCTGACGTCATCTTTTCATTTTGGGTTTTAAAAACAAATAAATGGTGCCTCT
>NW_020439305.1:9722-15079 GCF_000699045.2 Agrilus planipennis
ATAACAATTCTTAAAATGTAGTATTTGAAGATTTTGGTTTTAGGAAATCCTAGCAATTGACATATCATTAATAAACAAGAAAAGACGTCTTTCAGAATGGTTCGTTATTATTTTTTTCTCTTACTCTTTTATATTTCCTCTCTTTAATATTTCCAAAATTAATTCAAGCTTCACGCCGTTCTTAATATCAGTGATGGTTCTCGTAGGTACTATCTGGCTATCGTTTATTGAAACGGTCACTGACATCTTAAGTTGTATTTTATTTAAACAAATATTTCATATTCGGTAGCTATTAATTAATCAGTTAAGTACCATATTTCCTCCAATATACACGTCATTTCTTTGATAACAGTCCCATCTGTTGCATGTGTGCACACATGTGTAACTGATCCTGTACAATAAGGTGAAACTAGCGCGTCCATGCATGTACTACTGGACAGGTGCTTGTGCGGAAAAAAGGGAAAAAATGAGGAAGTTCTCGTAATAGTACCTATATACACACGTCTCCCGGGCGTCACAGTTCGGCGCCCGCGACGCGACGCTTGCACCTTACAGTAATGCACTGGCTGTGCCAGGACCCGGTGACGAGGGTTGTTCTTACAACATTCCACATGCATGACACATACATACTACGCTATATGGTCGTTTATTTATTAGCGTTCGTCAAAAGCAGTAATTACAAACATCCACAATCATGCAGCTGACGGATGTTTTGGTAACAGTAAATTTAGGGTTTAAAACTGACCAGTCAAGTACTTCGTGCAATATCAAAATTATAAACAAATAATAAAACAAAGGAGGGATAACAATTAGGTCTTTGTTTATGGTCCGAGTAGAGACTAGGCCCTGTTTTTTAAGAGGTAAAATAGATCGTTTTTCTTAATCATCATTAGGTATCTACTAACTAAATTGTAAAATATACGGCACAATTTACATAGGACAAAGTGAACGAGCTTTGAGTAAAGAAGTAGTATGTTATATTATTCATCTAAAATTAAATTTTACTTATAGATATGTACTAATATTAGGAAGGGGGTCAGACAGGGATGCACACTGTCACCGCTACTTTATAATCTATACATCGAAGATGCGATCAACATCATTAAAGACAGTACAACTGTAGGGATAGATATACAGGGGCAAAAGATTAGTATGCTTAGATTTGCAGATGATATAGCAGTATTAACATCTAGCAAAAACGAGTTAGAGATAGCTTTAAATAAAATGGAAGAGGTACTGACAAAACAGTACTGTATGAAAATAAAAGTAAAACAAGAATACTGGTAAGCAAGGGAAGAAAAAGCAGGAAAAGAGCGAATATAAAGATAGGAGACGAAAAAATAGAAAAAGTGGCTGATTTTAGGTATCTAGGAAGTCAGATAAGTCAGGACGGAAGGAGTAGTAGGGATAAAGCAAAGGATAGCGCAGGGTCGTGTCGCCTTCAATAAAAAAAAGTCACTTCTATACTGGCGAACGGTTAATTTAGAAATTCGAAAAAGGTTGTTAAAGGTGTATGTTTGGAGCGCGACGCTGCACGGGTGTGAAACATGGATAGAACGCGGAAAAGAAAATGTTAGAAGCCTTCGAAATGTGGTGTTACAGGGGAATGATGAGGATACCGTGTATAGAAAAGGTTAGAAATGAAGATGTATTAGAAATAATAGGAGAACAAAGGACTCTATGGAAGACATAGGCGAAATAGGTCAGCAGACACCTTCTCAGGCATGAAGGTCTAGGCAAAGG
This sequence comes from Agrilus planipennis, assembly GCF_000699045.2. Classification (NCBI taxonomy): domain Eukaryota; kingdom Metazoa; phylum Arthropoda; class Insecta; order Coleoptera; family Buprestidae; genus Agrilus; species Agrilus planipennis. The sequence continues at coordinate 11,466 of NW_020439305.1, forward strand.
CATATTAGAGGCAGAAACGGGAGTTAGAGAGGTAGAGGTCGACCTAGATTTCTGTTCGCAAATAGCTAAGGATGTGGGCTGTTCTAGTTTTAAGGAAATGCGAAGTTTAGCTCAGGATAGGAAAGAGTGGAGGTACGTGTCCAACCAGTCTTAGGACTGACGACCTTATGATGATGATGATATGTATTTCAGGTATGGGCCAGGCTGTAATAAACGTCATAAACTTGTGTAGAGTCATTAGTAACTATTTTCACAACTATTATGATTGTTCACGCATTCGTCGAAGACTTCTACTTATTTGCTGATCATTGTCAGTTCAATTGCCCGACTGGCCGCTAATTGAATAAGCAATTAGGCAAAGGTGGCCTACGGCTACTATAGCCACCTACTATTGTTTAAACAAATGCAACAACAACAACTGCGAATCTTTCTCAATATACGTAGACCCAATAAACACACCGTGCGCAGATATTATCGTTTGTTTCGCTTAATACTCCTTGACCCATTATTTGCTGTTGTTTATAAGTATATCGTATCTATTCACAATTAGTTGTTACCTTTCCATTTAGTTATAATAAAAAATATGAGTTTGTTAGGTAATACTCAAAAACAACAACATTAGGTATAATGTGGAACAAAATGCATTTTTCGTTTTAATTTCTCTACTTGATTTCGTTCTCACATTAATATTTTAGACAAGCCCACTTGTGGTTTTTAGAGATGCAAAATAGTTTTGTTAATTTTTTTAAGCATTTAAATAACTGCGAATATTACAAATAAATAATACACATAGATTCTGCAACTAGTCATACAAATTCGAGATGTACTTATTCTTCGTTCATTGTGTAAATTTCATAAATTATGTAGCGAGCACGAGCGTGTTTGTGTGCGATTAGGCACACGTGTGTGTGAACGGCTTATCGATTCGCTGACTAGCCGCGGGCGCCTTTCTTCATGTGCGCCGTATTTGTAAATGTGTGTGTCGTACCTGCGTTCTGAGAAAGCAGTTAAACAATTCAAAGAAAAAAATAAACTATTCGAATGTTTCCAGAAGGTTCCCGAAAGTAAACAAAAGAGTATTTAAAGGAAGAGACGATCGCCGAGAGAAGAAGAAATAAATTGACCGTTACAGAGGTGAATCGGGAAATAAATTGACAGTGATAGCAGTGAAATAAATAGCGCAGTGAATAGTGATATATAAACAGTANCTACTTACAGAATAATTCATAACCTAAATTTAGTAATAATTTAATAGTGTTTTTAAGTTCTTTAATAATTAGTGTAAATAAATAGTTTTTGCCGTTATCAGTCTTAGAAGTAAATTTTGTTAAACCCACGAACATTACAATTACATTAAAGCAGGTCAAGTTACTGCTACTGACCACCGAGCTGCCACTGATTATGCTACAACGTAATTATGTATAAGGGGCAATTTAGTATAACATCTAATGCCATTATATTCTTTCTTGTACTACTAATACGCAAAAATGATGCTAGAATTGTAATTCAATCGGTTTCGAGCGTTTTTTATACATATAAAGGTGATTTAGTTACCGCAAGAATAAGTACGACGAGCGCGCTACTTTTTATCTATCATCGGTCTATTTTTAACTGATGCCAATAAAACGGTAAGTATAGTACATCAGATGCGTCTAGTTCGAGTCTAACGGTTCCCATTATGATGAAGGCAGGTGATTGATGGTGCGGCCTTATTGGCCAATTTTTTCCCGCATGCTGGAAGTAAACGACAGTAATGAAGTCGAAATGACGAGGTTAATTAGATGCAAACACTAATAACATCCACGTAACATGTACATAAGTGATTAAAATTATGAATCTCGTCTGACCATCTCAAAACCTCTGTCCGTTGACGATCTGCACTTAAGGCGAGAATTTTATTTCGTTGCGAAGGTGCATTCCATCGGCTGGTATTATAAATTAGAAAAAACCTTTGCTGCTTGAACTCTATTGTTTTATAATATTCTGATACATCTAGCATGATACACGAGTGAATAAACGTTGAACTGATGCTATCCTGATTCGGGTCTAAAAACTGTCGTCGGTTGGAGTTGCTTCCTAACGTTTCGCTAGCACGAGTGGCGAACTTTTTCAGAGGTCCTTCCATCTCCGATATTAGATGAAGTAACTCCACCTCCGGCCTTTAGACCCAGATCAGAATAGCATCAACTCACCTACTGGCCGCGAAAGCCTTCATCAATTTGAGTAAACGTTATTTTTACCAGTGAAGAATTAAAACTTCAGCCAGCTTAAAAATTAAGGAATAATCTGTAAGCATTTTTGGGTCTATCCAAGTTTGGACTATTTGCATCTTGGGGAAAGACATGACCAAGAAAACATTTATTTCATTTGTGTTAACTTTTAGTAATGTACCCTCATGTTAAACGAGAAAACATCACAGACCTCGTACAAAGTGTACGTAGGCCTCTCCTACAGTCCTCTTATCAAGTAGGGCTGTCAATCTTGTCAAATTTGGGCAATCTCAACCCAAATATACCTTGAAGAAATTACTCATCACTAGAAGGCTCGAAGCGTGCCACACCAGCCGCCTACACTACGTCAGTTCACCACTACACTGTAAAAAATGTGTTTATTCACTCCTGCAATTTTGTTAGATGGATGCAGTTTGAATGTATGGTTCCGTGCTGGTATAAGATCCAAAGTCGGTGCAGTTTTATGCTTTAAGGGCACGTAATAAGATGCACGTTGATGTTAATGTAGAACACCTTATAGGCAATAATTATTCAGCGAATTTACCGAACGAAAACCGTTTGAGGAGATCGTTTGGTTTGCAATGAGAAAGTTGGCGTGAGTACAGAGTACCTACAAATGTGTGAAACTACTACGTCGTGGTTGCCTGGACGGATAGATAATTTTTTTTAAATTGTAAAATTAAAACAGATTAATGTAATGTACGATGGGATTTGGGTCAAGAGTATTAGAAACGTTTCCTCGGAGACGGCTATTTTCTCACATCAGCGGGAAGGAAAAACATACTGAAGCTTTATTTATTTTGTAACACGTTCTCCGACATAAAACTTAAAGTATCTATCTGTAAAAGAAACACCTGAATACTTGGCTAAAGTTTAGTAGACTAATAGTATAAATGCAACTAGCAGAAGTGATTCAAGATCTTCGAAACGTTTCCTAAATAGATAACAATGTTCTTGCTAAACATTTCGGACAGTGGCCGATAATCAAAAAGCTCGGCATCTAGTGAAAATCATGAACTTCATTCGGAAAATTCTTGAAAACACATGCAGTGAGTTTTAAAATATCGCAGATAGATATAGATACTAAATATCCTACATTAAGTTAAAGGAGTACATAGGCAAGAATTGTCACATAATATATGTATTTACTTATAAATTTTTGCAGTACTTGGAGTGTACTAATGTCTATGCGTGCAGAAAACTCAAAAATATCGATGAAGTTCACTGTGGTACATGCAAAGTGTTAAGGAACCTTATTTGTGATATGCCGACGCAGGGACTTTATGGCATAAACATTTTCATATTTTATTATACCTTTAGAGTAAAGCTTATTGTTACTGGACTTAAATATATTTCCGAAATCTACGGTCACGTAGGGAAATT
>NW_020439306.1:0-9468 GCF_000699045.2 Agrilus planipennis
GACAATTTAGTCAATTACGCTACACTCTTACAGATAAAAATGACACTGAAAACATGGAAATCAGAGCATTAGATAGCAAGAAGTATGTTGCTTTATATAAACCTCTAGAGGGTTTTCTATCCCATTTACAGATAACATTTGATATGGCAAAACTATTAGAAAACAATTTAAAGTCAAATCAAAATGATATTGCTGCTAATTCCAATATAGTCACAGCTGTATGTAACCAATTTAATGTTTGCAATGAGAATTTGCATTCTTTTGTCCAAAACTATGAAATAATTGTTAAGCGATCACTTAGACCAGCCCTGAAAGAAAACAATTCTCCAAGTGAAAGTAACGAAGAATTAAATGATATGAAAGCTGAGACAAAGATAAATAAAAATCAAGACGATTCTATAGAAAACTTGGAAGATGAGGAGTATAATTTGTATGTAGGTTATTCAGACGATGAAGAGGACGATTTTAGAACATCAGTTGATTATGTGGATCAAATGCCTATTGAGTATTTGGAGTTAATGTTAACAGAACTGAAAAGGAAACTTGATGAACGGAAAAAATTAAAAGAGAAACGTTTAAATCCTCTACAAGATGGTAAAGATGTGGGACCTAATGTTGGTTGTAATCTGCAAAATTTCGATGTAAATTCATATTCAGAAATATCTTCCATTGAAAGCCAATCAAACTGTAAAATGGATAAAAATGAAGTTGCTGTTTCTGATGTACTTTTGCCACTGGCAACTCCTCCACCACCTCCATTGCCCCAAAAAGTTAATAATTTTTTTTTAATCAATAAATATTCAAATCATAAATCAGGAAAAAAAATGATAATTAGTTTATCTTTAAAGCTGATACGTAGTCTTTTAATAAAATATTTGTTTAGAATTGTGTATGTACGTGATGTAACCTAAACTAAATATTTGTTAACGACTTGACAAAATACCTGCAAATCTGCATGTAGTATGTAGTAAAACGCCAGCTTGGAATTAATATATTTCTAGTATGCTACACCAAAAATTAGCCAAAAACATTATCAGCGAATTGTACCAGTATGAAGACATCTTTAATCATCACGTTGAGACGATTCTGAAATCTCGACTTTTACTGGATGAAGATGCGACTTTACTATTAAGTTATTGGGATGATAGAAGCACTTTAAGAGAAGCTAAATGTACTAATAAGTGGGACGTTATTGCAGGATGTCTGGCAGTAGCGGGTATTATAAGTTCAATTAAATTGCGGATGTATTTTCTCTCGTTGTTAAGTGTTCCCTTTATAAGTAATATGTGGCTTAAAGGATATAGATGCTTAAATCATTATAAAATCAAAAGAGATTTCGAAGCTTTAGTGAAATGCTTAAGTAGCATGCATCAACTGAACAAAACAGCAGTTGATTACTTTTATCAACGTGATGTAGTGTTAGTAAATTACCAGTTCTCAAGTTCTGGAAATTTTATGAATTATTTTTACTGTATTCTGTTGAAGACTTTGGAAGAAATTAAAAAGAATATTTTACTAATAAATAAAACAATACCAGTTGCAGAGCCATATAATATGTATGTGGTAAATTGGGATTTGGAACAATTCAAATTGAATGATTTTAATGATTACAAGAAGACATTACTGCAATTGGAAAAAATGAGTGATTTTTATGTGTTAATGGTCTCAAATTTTCTTAGCTGCATTGGTTTAAGTCTGTGTGTAAACTTATGGCAATGTCCTACATGCAATTTTAGAATTATATTTAAAAAAGTTGTGCCTTCTACATTAAAAAATTTAGAAAACTCAGTTAATGAACTGGTTCGACAATTTAGTCAATTACGCTACACTCTTACAGATAAAAATGACACTGAAAACATGGAAATCAGAGCATTAGATAGCAAGAAGTATGTTGCTTTATATAAACCTCTAGAGGGTTTTCTATCCCATTTACAGATAACATTTGATATGGCAAAACTATTAGAAAACAATTTAAAGTCAAATCAAAATGATATTGCTGCTAATTCCAATATAGTCACAGCTGTATGTAACCAATTTAATGTTTGCAATGAGAATTTGCATTCTTTTGTCCAAAACTATGAAATAATTGTTAAGCGATCACTTAGACCAGCCCTGAAAGAAAACAATTCTCCAAGTGAAAGTAACGAAGAATTAAATGATATGAAAGCTGAGACAAAGATAAATAAAAATCAAGACGATTCTATAGAAAACTTGGAAGATGAGGAGTATAATTTGTATGTAGGTTATTCAGACGATGAAGAGGACGATTTTAGAACATCAGTTGATTATGTGGATCAAATGCCTATTGAGTATTTGGAGTTAATGTTAACAGAACTGAAAAGGAAACTTGATGAACGGAAAAAATTAAAAGAGAAACGTTTAAATCCTCTACAAGATGGTAAAGATGTGGGACCTAATGTTGGTTGTAATCTGCAAAATTTCGATGTAAATTCATATTCAGAAATATCTTCCATTGAAAGCCAATCAAACTGTAAAATGGATAAAAATGAAGTTGCTGTTTCTGATGTACTTTTGCCACTGGCAACTCCTCCACCACCTCCATTGCCCCAAAAAGTTAATAATTTAAAAGATAATGCACAAATAGTTACAACAGCTAATGATACTCAACAACCAGGATTCTTGAATGATATTAAACTTCTTGCTCAACAATTGAATAGAAAAGAAGACACCTTCGGATTTGGAAGTGATTTGTCAGATTCTGATAATGATAACTAAAACNTGGGTTCTTGAATTGTAGTAGCCATTTTAGGGAGGCGTGATCCGTTCTTAAGAGGAACTTTGGTCCATTCAGGAATCTGTGAAAATGTGGGGGGGGGGTTTAACGACACTCAGTAAGTAGCTCTCGAAGTGTGACACAATAATTTCGTTCTGATTCCGAGAGTGTTTTACTAAAGTAACTAATGACTATTTCCTATCCACCTTATACTCGGGATGACACACCACCAAGTCTCACATTACTAGCGTTGGCATCAACGATGAAGGGTTAACTGAACTGTGGGTACGTCAAGATTGGGGCTTCAGATGTTCAAATGTTTTTTGGCGTTCAGGTCTGTCTTGGTATGGGCCAATTTCGTATGGCATCCGTTTTATCGGGGTCGGTTATAATTCCTTCTGATGTTATAACATGGCCTAAGTATCTCACATCTCTTCTAAACATGATGCATTTCTTGGAACTTGGCTTTAATCTTGCGGCTGAGAATTTCTTGAAAACTTCATTCTCCATGGATTGGTGAAGTCTTTCCGGTAGCTGTAGTCAAAATCAGTCTTCTGGCGAAAGGCGAATTTGCCATTCCGATACCATATAAGGGCGAAAGATAGATGCCCCTGCATCGATAACCAATTTAACATTGTGCTGATTTATAGAGCCTTCAATAAATAATGAGTTAGCACCGTCCAGTCTTGAAATGATGACTTCTTCGGGGGCTTCGTGAGGGTGAGTCATCTTGCGCCTCATAAAGTTGGCTGATCTTAATTAACCGATTGTCGTGGTTTAGTTGAGGGGCACACTCGACTTATGTGACCTATTTTTCCGTAAATCACATCAAATCAAACACTTTTGTTTCCATCCTAGCAGTGGCTATCTTGATATTGATTGCACATTCCCTAGTGAGCGACATGACACCTTCTATTGTAATTGCTTGATCGTCGGTTTCTATTTGTCGCGCTCGTACATGACCCTTGGAGGCTTGTTTCGCCGCTTCAAATTCTAGGGCGTGTGACACTGTTTCATCTGGAGTCTTGTAGGGTGCTAATATCAGGACTTGTTGTAGTGCGGCGTCCCTGACTCCATTGATAAATGTTTGTACCGCCAGTTGGTCTATGAATTCTTGAGAGGTAGGCTAGTCTCAAACAATAAAAAAAAGAAAGAGGGCGTACATAGGATTTGCAGAGGAAAGCGCAGGGTCGAGTCGCCTTTAATAAAAATAAGTCACTTCTATGCTCTCCAACGGTTAATTTAGAAATTCGAAAAAGGTTGTTAAAGGTGTATATTTGGAGCACGGTGCTGTATGGCTGCGAAACATGGACAGAAGCGTTTGAAATGTGCTGTAATAGGCGAATTATGAAGATACCGTGGATAGAAAAGGTTAGAAATGAAGGGGTATTAGAAAAAGTAGGAGAGCAGAGGACTCTATAGAGGTCAATAAGAAATAGACGAGATAGGTTAGTAGGACACCTTCTCAGGTATGAAGGTGTAGTCAGAGAGTGAAAGTCAGGGTCAGAGACATATTACAGGCAGAAACGGGAGTTAGGAGGGGCAGAGGTAGACCTAGATTAGATGACTGTTCGCAAATAAGTAGTTAAGGAGGTGGGTTGTTCTAGTTTTAGGAAAATGCGAAGATAGGAAAGAGTGGAGGAGGGGGTCCAATTAGTCTTAGGAGGATGAGGCCAATCTCACGAGACGCTCCACATCGGACGCAATTTGTTGCAGAGTCTCGTTACTTCTTTGGTTGCGTATGTAGATGTTTATTGCAGTATCTCATTTCTAGGCGGTTGACAAGAAGGTGGAAGTCATATTGTTGGGACTCGGGCATTCCTTGGAGTATATCCAGCGCCTCTCCTCGTAAAGAAATTATTAGTACTGTTGCTTTCTCTGAATCAGTCCATAAATTTGCCTCTGCCGCTGTTCCAAACTGCTTCAGATAAACACATCACGAGATTTTTCCATCAAAAGTTGGAAATTTAATTTTTGATGGTTTTGTACCGGAATCTTTAGTTTTTGTAGTAGAGGATAGACTTAGCCTTTCAATTTCTTCTCTCACTTCTTTTCTTATTGCTTCTATGTTCTTGTCCATTATGATTTTCCTTTCTTCTATCTCCTTTTCCATCGTGATTTCCCTTTCTTCTATTTTCTTTTCCATTTCATTTCTAATATCACTTATCTTGTCCTCCATTCTTATATTCATTGCTTCCTGTACTGCTTTCATTTCCTTTTTCATTTCTTCTTGTCCCATTTTCATTTCTTCTTACCCCAACCTCATTTCTTCTTGGCCTTGTTCTATTTTTTGTGTCATTTCTGCCATCATTGCCATTAATGGCTTTGTTTGTTCCTCCAGTTTGCTTTGGTACTTCTGGTTGTAACTTACCTGAAATATTTCGATGTCTTATATAAACTTCAATAACGTCGTATTTGTTCTCTTTTCTTTAAGAGGTTTCCAACGATATGTGACTTGTTAGGATTTTCTTGCAGTCACCGATGAAATTCATCAACGATGTCCGATTCTATCTTCTCACTTCGAGAGCTTTCTAACTTTGTATCACTTTTTAGGATATCTCTTAGCCAATGGTAACTTCCAGAAAATTGGCCGATGAACGCTCTCTTTAATCCTCTTCAGTCTCCTTCTACCCTACACCTGACACCAAATGTCGCGCATTTAAACATATTTTCGAACGATTACTACTTTTATTTAACTATTTTTAGTCTAATTAACATTTCTATTATTGTCACTGCTCGCTCCTTCTTCTTCCCTTTATACCGCTCTGAACTCTCTGACTCGTACTCCTCACTCGATCTCGTGATAACTGTTTATAGAAACTGCACGTTTTCTATAAATTTCCAGTATATACCGCCTAGAATCCTGTCCTTCTTTGCTACTATGTATGTTGGGTTGTCTAAATATATGTGACAATATTTTAAAACCCTGACGTACTGAGACAAGCCTGATCGCGAGCTCTGAGGTCGTACAAATTCGGCTTCACAAATTACGTGAAAAATAACCACCTTCACCTATGTATGGATACTAGACTACCTACAGGGATATCACACTTCACACTTGCCTATGGTCGTTATACTTTTGCTTTTGCTTTCGCAATGAGGGTGGTTCTAACGAATGACGTGTCTATCTTCGTGATGGAAACTATTAATAAATATGTCATCGTACAGGTAGAAATCCATATTTCCGGAACCGCTCACGTAGTATCATCACATAAGCACCAGACCGGCCTCCTACGCGGACACTTATTGATACGAAAATTAAAATAAGAGTGCGACGGATTAACAAGAAGTTTTCCATCACAATTGTAGTTGGTTAGACGAGGTAGGCTAACTTTTGGACCACTTGGTTTAAAATACTGACCTCTTGGATTTAACTACTGTCATGTATATTTAAATATTTAAAAAAGGGGCCAGTTCCTTCACATTTAAATATTGACATTTTTTAAATTTAAATAGATAATACTCATAAAAATCGATTAAAATACTGAATCGGATTCCCCGGATCCAATGCTTTTATCGGATTAAGTTAAGAATGTAAATTTCTTGAATAAAGTGTAGGGAAGTGATCCTACAGGAGCTTCCGGATTATTCTGAAGTACGAAACCATAAGAGAAGTGCACCACAGTTAAAATTGTGAAATATTAAATGTTTAAATACTTTTACTAATATTTTATTTCTAAAATTTTTGTTATCTGCAACTCCGTAGGCAATATGAATCAACGATGCTCATTTNCAATTGCATGTACTAGGCAAATCCACTTCATTTTACATGAATGTAAGAAATTAGAAATTATAAATGAAACAAATTACAGTAGCCATAATAGTTATTACACTTGTTCGTAAACTATTTCCAGATGATGTACCATATTTTATTTCGTCCAACCATCTCGCTATTGTTGTCCGAATTGTGAGTTTTGTTTGTCTGATTTGTTCTGAATCACTATTTGATGCGGACCTGAGATCGGCACAGTGAGAAGAACCTAAATTTTAAAAAAATATTGAACAACAAGGAATACAATTTATTCGATTAGAATTACCCATTTCATATGTTAGTTTCTTATATACTGAAGTGTTCGATTTAATGAAGGCGTTATTAATTAAGATGGTGAAAACAAAAAAAGATGTTACGTCATCAGTTACGTTTATTAATGAGTCAAATAAGAGGTTTATTTAATAGTAACAGAAGACAAGGAAAATGAATACAAAATGGAAAGAAAAACAGCAATAATGGCTGGAAAGTTGGTCAAGCAGGTGACACATGACACATTCAAAAGAATCGCCGTTTTGATGTCTTTGTTACTTCTTCTTGAAGGAATCGTTTCACTTTTCTAATTTGTTCAAAGATATATATAGATTATAGGTAAGGAAAAAGTGATTAAAAAATCTACACAACCCAGGATCCATAGAAGAAACAATGATAAAATTACATTAAACCCCAAAAGCCAAAAACTAAACAATCTAGAAAATATTAAGATGTCAGCCGCAATCGCCGACGAAACGTTTGAATCTAACAGTTCATTTGGACCACGGCCCTTCAGCCCTAATCATACTTCTACTATGGATTCCGGTCAAGAAAACCTACATACCTACTTATCAAAAATACAAATACCAAATTGCCTGACCTTTTCCTGTTATTAATAAAACGTTAAATCTTTGATAGATGTGGGGCACTATAACCATTCTCCAGAAAGGGGGAAATACCAGTCTCTGTCTCTCTTTATTTACCTCATTCTTCCGCTCTTGCAATTCTGTGATACAGACCAATCAAAATTTTAGAAAAAAGGCAACTTCTGGCTGTACGACCCCTTTTGTCTCTCTTACACGTTTCACCCTATACTTAATTTATAGCTAGATAGAGAATGCGCTCTCTATTCTTTATGTTTATGGGCTAGCTATTGTATTTTTAGAGATGAAATCATAAAGCTATAAATGTTTAAAAATTTCAGTAAAGTAATAAACATATTTCAAAATAATTGTAACATAACCCATTAAAGAAAGCATGATTTGGAATGAAATGAAGAATAATGAATTATAATGAGTATATCGGTAATCTGATTGCAAAAATGGAAACGCAGAATTACATGAGCAAGTCAGTTTGTCTTGAAAAATAAGCAAGTACAGAGCTTAACGATTGTCTTATGATATTATTGATCTACCTTGAACCAAAAATGAAAGTGCCGTAGAATGAAGATCTCGCAAGACTCCCATCGGATGCCAAGGATCAACGCTACCATGTACTGAAATGAGTCGAGATATTTCTGGAGTATCAGCTCCATATAAAGCATTTGTTCTTTCCACACCAACACTTAATACTTCTTCATCATATCTAAATTAGATAGAGTAGTATATTGTAAAAGTTTGTTACAAGTTTCGTATCTATTAAAGAAGTTTATCAAATTTCAAGCTCAGCAGAGTGTCGTTGTTGGTGTTTTCAATATTCTTTAATTCGAAACATTACAATTTTTTGTGTGAATTTTTCTTAATTTAAAGATTTAATTTAGAGTTCCAAGTAGTAGCCAGATTTATAAGAAAAAGTATTAGATTTTTTGACGTCGTGTCAGCGGTGAATAATAAAAAAGGAAGGCGTGGTAAGTAAATAAATAAAAAAAAAAATAAGGTTTTTCCCAAATAACCTTTAGCAAATTTTTGAAAAAACGGACAAATGTTTTGCTTTTTTGTCTGCCTCGCGATACTATCCACACTCATAAAGGCGAAACGGTTGTTTCTTTTTCAAAAATTTACTTGTGGTAATTGGAAATGAGTGAAAAACTTTGTTTATGGTAAAAAAGTTAATGTAAACCAATGGAGAGTATAGATAGGAGCAGAAACTACAAAGGGATATCTAATGCACGGTGCATGCCCTTTAAACAATATTTTATACAGCTGCTGGCATGCCACTTTTCATTACCTAATTATTGTTTATGCCAGGTACGGCTTTTGGTAAATTTAAATATTCGAAATAAAAATTCAAAACATTATCACCACCAGCAGGTAACGCTGTATGTAGAAACGTTTTTGTAGAACGCGTTTTCTTTTTCATGGCGTATTTACTGTTACCCTGCTTTCACACAGACGGTTTATTGCCGTTGCCGTGCACGGCAACGGTGCCGTGTATGATAGTAATACGTTGGTTTATATGCAAGCTTTCACACAGCACGGTTTGCTGCCGGAGCAGTACGGAAGGGGGGCGCAATGGCACGGCTCCGGCAAAAATTGTTTTCAGGATCGTTTTTCTCTCTGAATTGCGCAGTTAACAAAAGAAATTATATAGTGTGGCGGATAATAACACCGCTCTATTTAATTTTAAACATATATTTGACTAAACATTATATTGCACCCTTTTGTAAATATTTCTACTCGAATTCTTTTGTATCTGTCTTTCTATTATTATTATTATTCTCTGTGAAAATATTTGGAACAGTGTCTTTATCAAGGTAAAAATCTTACTCGAAGCATCGGTAGAGATTATATAATTAAGAAAAATTTACCTCCTTTCTTAATAATATATCATTGGGGAAGATAATACAAAGGATATATTGAATATGAGCATTTAAATTTTCTCGGATATTTTTGAAGAAACAAGGTTTTGTACAGATATATATTACAATCTTCTTTTATCTCTTATAAGCTAGACAGTGAAAACTTTAATAATTTGATTTCTTTTGGTATCAAAGCGTTACATAACAGAAAGGAAAACCTTTTTCTATTTCTGATAGATTGTTTTCTGATTGATA
>NW_020439306.1:13760-25245 GCF_000699045.2 Agrilus planipennis
AAGAAGCGAAAGGTTTACAATATTTACACAGGTACAAAAATATGAAAAATTAATATACAAAAAAATATATATACAAAATTGTACGTTTTATATTTTTTGTATTCGCCACAAGATTAAGTTTTGAATATAGAAACATTTTATTTGAATGGTAAATAATTAAGTTATAATCGTCGAGTGCAAATATTTAGATTAGACCATTAGAGATGCAAAGTCGACTAGTAAATACACAAAAGACATGAAGTAATGCAGCTACATACCCAAACAATGCAGAAATTGTGGCAATACCTTCTTGGGATTCGAGCATGGTCTCAATTTCGGAAATTGCTGATCTAATAACTGTAGGACACGTTGATGATGCAAGAGCCAGATTGTCATTGACGACTTCGTAGTATTCTAAAACGGGATGATCCATTATTTATAAATATTTTCATTTAAAATTTTAGTTAGAAACAAAATTAAACTAACCTTCATTAAGATTATTGTTTTTTTAACTTTACGAATCATATTTTAATTTAACAGTATTTTAAAGAAGGCGAGTGTATAGGGTCAATTGAAAAGTCCCCGGCCTGACACATAGATGGCGGCACCACAACTAAATCCATATGATTTTCAGTTAGTCTTAACCTTCAAAAGACGCGTCTATAAGTTTAACGGCTGTCGGATCATTAGTTTGTGAATTATAGCATTTTTAGTGAAGCAACTTTTGTTATTGTGAAAAAAATGGATAAAAAGGAATTTCGCGTGTTGATAAAATATTGCTTTTTGAAGGGAAAAAATACAGTTGAAGCAAAAACTTGGCTTGATAACGAATTTCCGGACACTGCCCCAGGAAAATCAACCATCAAGGATTGGTATGCTAAGTTTAGACGTGGTGAAATGAGCACCGAAGACGGTGAACGCAGTGGACGCCCAAAAGAGGCTGTTACGGACGAAAACATTAAAAAAATCCACAAAATGATTTTGAATGACCGTAAATTGAAATTGAATGAAATAGCAGACACTCTACAGATATCAACGGAACGTATACATCACATCATTCACGAATATTTGGGTATGAGAAAGCTCTGTGCAAAGTGGGTGCCGCGCGAGCTCACTTTTGACCAAAAACAACGACGAGTTGATGATTCAGAGCAGTGTTTGAAGATGATCACGCGTAATAAACCCGAGTTTTTGCGTCGATATGTGACAATGGATGAAACATGGCTCCATCCAATCGATAGTCATCGGAGTGGACTGCACACGATGAACACGATGTTGAATAAAAAAAACGAATTTTGCAAAAAAAAATGTGTTTTACTATTTTAGGCCGGGGACTTTTCAATTGACCTGTGATATATACCTACAAAGTAGCTGGATGTTACATGTACTAACAAAATCTATGATTATGTTCTTGGTTTATCCATTAGCCCAAATTGGTAGCAAAAGAAAATGTCACAAGAGAAGTACATAGAAAACATTTTACTTTTTTGATAAAACTACTCAGTTCAATATCATATGAGTACTTTCTCGAGAGGACTCCGTGATAAGCAACACAAAAATTAAATTTGTAGCGTACCAAAACTAGATGCTCTCTTACGTGCTAATTTGGTATCAAAGTTTAGAACTATTGTAATAACAAATATCTTTTCGGCTTTAAATAGAATTGTTGTTTTCTTAAGTGCCACGTTCATATGCGAGTAGTTATCGCCTTTACGTTAGGTTACCGAGTTGTTAAAAGTAACGCAAAAATAAACGTTGTAACTCTAAACATTTTTTTCTAAACGTCTATTAACTTTGAAAAAGAAACAATCACTTTTATGTTCAGTTTTATTTTATTTATTCAAGCGATTCACGAAACCCGTGTGGAATACACTCCACACAATAGATAGCCACCTTGCCACGTATCTTCAACCTGACTCCAATCACAATCAACAGTTTGTTATAGTTTCCTCTCAAACACTGACTCCAACCACAGTGAACCGTTTGCTATAGTTTCCTCTCAAAACACTGAGATTAGTCTGCTGTATTTTGGAGTATGCATTTTTGATCAGATCAGTTCAATTTGCAACAACAAGCGATCGATTCCACTGCACCAAGAAGTGCAATACGTTATTTATGAATTGCATTCTCATCAGCGACTCCTTTCCTTTCTGCTTTCTCGCCTCTTCTCGTCAAATAACATGCATGCACAATTCGTATCAACGCAAAACGATTCGTCAACGTCAGGCACAGTTTGGAATGCTTATCATATCATATTTAGTCAACTCACTGCAGCAAGAAGTGCAATAAGAAACTTAGTGCTTTATTTATGAATGCGGCATTCTCATCAACAACTCCTCTCCTTACTGCATTCTCACGTTTTCTCGTCAAATAACACGCCCTGCACAATTTGTATGGGCGTAAAACGAATCGTCAACGTTAGGCACAGTTTGAAATGCTATCATATTTAGCCACTTTGCCACGTTATCTCCAACCTGACTCCAATCACAATCAACCGTTTGCTATAGTTTCCTCTCAAAACACTGGGAGAGATTAGTCTGCTGCATTCTGGAGTAAATATTAGTAGGTTGTAGGATGATTCATCCAAATGTACTTGGTTTTAGATCAGTTCAGTCCTGTTCGCAACAACAAGCGATCAAATTCACTGCACCAAGAAGTGCAATAAGAAACTTAGTGCTTTATGTATGAATGACATTCTCATCAATGTCTCCTTTCCTTTCTACTCTCTCTCTCTCTCTCATCTCGTCAAATAACATGCTTGCACAATTCGTATTGACGTAAAACGAATCGTCAACGTTAGGCACAGTTTGGAATGCTTATCATATCATATTTAGTCAACTCATTGCAGCAAGAAGTGCAGAAACTTGTTAATTTATGAATGCGGCATTCTTATCAACGAATTATTTCTACATATATTATCAAATAATTGAACTTACCAAAGAAATCTTCTTTAGCATTAAGTGGAGCACTGGAGGCATACGCAATGTCAACGAAATGGGGATATTTAATACGAACCCATGTCGCAAGAGTTGCAGAATAAGAGCCTCCAATTGCTACTACCTAAAGTAACCATAAATTAATAAAATTGCATTTTAAAGTAGTAGCTAGTAAGTTATTGTGGCTTAATTAACATTTTTGCTACACTAGCTTTAAAAGAAATTTAACGAAGCTAAATAAGATATTATGAAAATGTTGACGTAGAATTCTAATTAGTGTTACTCACCGAACTATTTTGTAAGGCTGGAATGTTTTCTTTTTGGTATTTGATAAAGTAAGCAATGTCAGCTAGAGCTTGATCGGCCGAAAGGTACTTTAGATTTTCAGAACTCCAATCACTGTAAACGGAATTTCAATTAAGTAAACCTTGTGTCATTTACTTATCACTCTATTCATTTTTTTGGTCCTGTCAATGTTATTCTTACGATTAGTGTTACTTAAGGTAGGTGCACTCTAAACGTTTTATCATTGATACAAATTGTAGGTATTATTTATACATTGAAGAATTATTTTATGTTAAATTCTACTAATTGACAGTCTCTATGTATAGATACAGGAGCTACAACCGAATTTGTAATTTGTGGATGTGCTCTTGTTTATTAGAAAGTCTAACGTTTAGAGATTAATCTGAGAGCAAGTCAACAAAGAATACAGGAGAACAATTTCAAATTTTCAAATATCATACCTTGTTTCAAAAATCAAGAGCACCGATGTTTAATACGTAAGTGTATGGTAGTGTAGAATCAAAGGCAGAAAATCCTTTATTTGTTAAACTAACGCCAATGTTGCGGCTTTTAATTTTTTAAATAAACAATCAAAACTATATTGTTCTTATATTGATATCTAAGAAAATATCGAAAACAAGAGGTCAAGATCAAAATGAACAATTTGAGAAACTTATCTTACTCAAGACCTTGAGTTCTCATTTGCATTACTGATGTGCGAGGATCCATTTATATTGCAGAGAGCACGAGTGTGTTCGTGTGCGATCGGGCACACGTGTGCGTGAACGGCTTATAGATTCGCCGACTAGCCGCGGGCGCCTTTCTTCATGTGCGCTGTATTTATGAATGTGTGTGTCGTACCTGCGTTCTGGGAAAGCAGTTAAACAGTTCAAAAAAAAAATAAACTGTCCGGACGTTTTCCAGAAGGTTCCCGAAAGTAAACAAAGAGTATTTAAAGAAGGGGACGATCGCCGAGTAGAGGAGAAATAAATTGACCGTTGCAGAAGTTAATCCAGAAATAAATAGCAGTAATAGCAGTGAAATACATAGCGCAGTGAATAGTGTTTTTAAGTTCTTTAATAATTAGTGTAAATAAGTAGTTTTTGTCTTTATCATTCTTAGAGTTAATTTTGTTAAACCCACGAACATTACAATATAATCACAAAATAGTTACAAATGACCCTTTTCTTTTTTAATTTCATTAGGGATTTAGAATTTCATAAATTAAGTGCCTCAACAATCAGAGGCGTTACAGTGTATTTAATTTTTATAAGCAACTAGGCAACGTACCTGGTCGGCTGACTTTCTCCATAATATCTGTGTTCAGTATAGAACATGTATCCACCATTTTCACATGCCATGTCGTATATTGGCCCGGTCATAAGTCTTCCCGTTGTTATGGTCCATTCACCTCCGAGATATATGAATATCGGACCGCCACTCACAAAGCACTCGTCATTATATAAATATCTCTACGGAAAAAGAAAATGAAATAAATAATTCAGCTTCTTGAACTATTAAAAATATTTTTGTTGAATTTTCATTCATATAAATCGACTGTACCTATTCGTTGACTAGGTAGCTAGTTTAGGAGGAGAGATTGCTTTAAACTTTATTCCTGAAAGGATGAAAAGGGATGGGGTAAGTTTAGACGGAAAATGGAAATTTGGAGGAAATATTCTTAGTGGGTACTATATTGATGTAATAAAAAGATATTCTTTTCAAATTTGATCCATAAGGGGGTGAAAATGGTCCTCACTTGACATAAACCAGTGGACCTAGAGTTTTAAGGAGCGGATACTATTCCCTGAGTACTTTAGGACAGCACTGTGGAGGGGTTTTTGAAATTTCATCTCCTTAGGATTGAAGAGAAGCAAATATGTTTGAGCAGAGAAGCATTGGTAATTAGGGCGGTTGGCGGGGGCTGGGATAGTCGGGTGGAGGGAGTACGAATAAGTGCAATGAAGTGCTTTTAAATGTTAGTGAAGGCATTAGTGGGTGGAGATATCAAATCGAATAAAAAAACAGTTGAACAAGGAATCGAATCTGAGTAATTATTATCTGAAGTCTATTAATAAGAACAAAGGCTTTCACGGCCGGAATCCATAGTAGAATGCAGATTCGGGCTATAGGGCCGTGGTCTAAGTGAACGATTCCGTCCAGACGTTTCGTCAGCTACTGCGGCTGACATCTTCAGTGGTAGTGCTGCGTNTAATTTCATTAGGTATTTAAAATTTCATAAATTAAGTGCCTCAACAATCAGGAGCATTATAGTGTATTTAGTTTTTATAAGCAACCACGCAACATACCTAGTCGGCTGACTTTCACCATAATATCTGTGTTCAGTATAAAACATATATCCGCCATTTTCACATGCAATGTCGTATATTGGCCCGGTCATAAGGTTTCCCGTTGTTATGGTCCATTCACCCCCAAGATATATGAATATTGGACCACCACTCACAAAGCACTCGTCGTTATATAAATATCTCTACGGAAAAAGAAATTGAACTAATATTCAGTTCTTGAACTATTAAAAATATTTTCGTTGAATTTTCATTCATATAAATCGAATATAGGTACCTATTCGTTGACTAGGTAGCTACTTTAGGAGGAGAGATTGTTTTAAATTTTATTCCTAAAAGGATGAAGAGGTGTGGTTAAGTTTAGACGAAAAACAGAAAGCATCCTGCTGATCGATTATAAGGATAAAGGTGTCTCTATAACCGGTGAATACAATGCTTTAATCCTACAGCGGTTAAAGGAAGCAGTAAAAAAAAGAAAAGAAAAGGAAGATTCACCAAAGGTGTCCTCCTTCTGCACGACAACGCGCCTGTTCACAACAGCCGTGTTGCGATGGCTGCCTTGCAGAAGGTGCGCTTTAAAATTTTTGCACACCCACCCTACAGTCCTGGCCTATCTCCCAGCGATTATTATCTATTCCCAAACTTGAAAAAAGTTTACGTGAGAAGAAATTTTTAAGCAATGACGACGTGAAGGATGCAGTTTCAGCGTATTTTTCAGACAAATACAAAACAGTTTTTTTCGAAGGTACCTATACGTAAGTTAGTTGACAGATGGGAAAAATGTGTAAGGGTAGTAGATAAATATATTGAAAAGGAAAAATAAATTCGTACTTTTATTTCTACTTCTTACCCCCATTCCGCGAACCCTTCGACGAATATTTGTCAAAAATAATTAGAGACCTCGTTCCTATTCTACCAGGTATCCCACGACACCATTCAGCTTGTTATGTTGAATATAATTAAAAAATAAACGGAATATTCAATTTGAAACTATTTTTGCACTTACCATTTTCCATGTTCTTTTATCCACAGGATTGAAATGATCAACCCTTTGGGTTATGTTAGCCCACACGGGAACAGTAGCTCTGCCGACGGGAACATCTATTGGGGGTGGTGCATGCAAGTTACGGAATATTTTTGCCTAATAATGTTAAATTTAATTTTTATTTAGATACGTTATATGAGAATTAAGTTTACTTTATTTATTATTTACCTCCGAAGCAAAAACACACAATATTAGAAATAGAATAGGTAAAGTCGCCATCTCAGTAAAAGTTGTGAACACTTTTGAATAGGTGATGAAAAGTGCAAACGAAATGGAATGTGAACTAAAATTACCAATAAGATTAATTATTTATTAATAAATTGTAGTAGATACATCGATAGACAATTTGACGATTATGTTTCTAATAACGAGTGGTGGGGGTAATTATTTCAGGGATTACTTTTGGTATCTTTGAAGTTTCGCATCTATACCATAAATATGATAATACATATCAGCGATATTGATAACAAATTGATAGTGAATTACAACAATCAATTAATTTATTTAAAGTAAGAAATGTAATAATAATTAGTGATTTACATTATTTACAAGTTATAGACAAGGTTATATCGATAACCAGACTAGGTATTATTTTTTTTACATGAAACATTATACAACATTAAACCTCAGTTTACACCGGTCAGTCCATAGGTAGAAAACATTTTGAGACTCTCTGAATATTACCATCTTAACTGGAGCAGTTAAGTTACATAAACTATATTTAACAAAAGATATTAAGAAGTTAGGAGAAACAGTGTATAGTGCACTCATTAATTGAAGCTGCTACCGAGCGGCATGGCCTAGGGGTTTAGACCATTACTTAGCATTCGGAAGGACGCCGGTTCGATTCCGGGTCCGTTTGCCTTGGTCCAAATTCTTCTGTCTTCATTTCGTCCGTCTCATCTTTCTCACCCGAACCACCACCCACCCATGGTATTTCTAGGGTAATATTATTTTGAAATGACCATGAAATAACAATACAAACGAAACTATTCGGATAAATCTTGTTTAAAAGTTGGCAACAGAGTCTGCTGCACAACTTGCAATTTTATTCACAAGCTGTAATCACTCACAAGGTGGGAAAATGGGTAAGTGGTGGGAGACTCGAATGATCTCCGTTTTGATGTAGGTTGAACTATTTGCGGTGCAACGGTTCAACGATGCGCGGTCCAGCGGTTAAACTATTCGCGGTACAACGGTTCGAGGATGCGCGGTGCAACGGTTGGACGATGCGCGGTGCAACGGTTCAACGATGCGCGGTGCAACGGTTGAACAATTCGCGGTGCAACGGTTCGACAATGCGCGGTGCAGCGGTTGAACTATTCGCGGTACAACGGTTCGACGATGCGCGGTGCAACGGTTGAACGATGCGCGGTGCAACGGTTCAACGATGCGCGGTGCGTCGGTTGAACTATTCGCGGTACAACAGTTCGACGATGCGCGGTGCAACGGTTGAACTATTCGCGGTACAACGGTTCGACGATGCGCGGTGCAACGGTTGATCTATTCGCGGTACAACGGTTCGACGATGCGCGGTGCAACGGTTGAACTATTCGCGGTACAACGGTTCGACGAAGCGCGATGCAACGGTTGAATTATGCTCGGTACAATGGTTCGACGGTGCGCGGTGATTCGGTCGGGCGACACTTTGTATGTCGAACGATCAAGTTCGGTTGGTAGGTTTGACTACGAAATCGTCGGGTTCGAACGTTCTGATAGTTGAACCGTTACTATACAGGTAAAAAAAACTATGTATGTATGATATTTTTTTTAATATTATTTGTATTTTATAATATTGTTATAAGTACCACCCTAGGCAATAATTCCATAGCTGGCTACTGATTGGAAGAAAGCATAATAGATCATTTTCATAGTCGCAGCTTTCATTGTATTGCTAAGTTTACGAAAAATAAATACTAGATATTTAGTTTTACTCAATAGGTAATTTATATGCTTCTCCTACTTGATGTTAAAATCAAAGTAGATTCCTAAATATTTACAATATTCAGCTCTTTGTATAATCGTATCAAAAATCTTCATATTAATTACATCTGGAACTCTATACTTATAAATACCAAAGGTCATATGGACAGTTTTATTTATATTAAGTGAAAGTTTATTTGTAGCTAACCGATTTGCAATAAGAAGCAATTTGTTATTCATATTCTCTTGTGTAAGGTGCCGTGTATTTTCATCTGATACAACAGCAGTGTCGTCTGCGTACGAAACTACCGAGCCACTGTTGAATAGCTTTAAAATATCATTTATAGATAATAAAGAGTAACGGCCCGAGAATCGTACCTTGAGGAACTCCGATTAGTTCGTTATCACTCTTAGTATTGTTGACGAATACCCTCTGTTTTCTACCACTAAGATAGCTTTTCATAAGCTCTAGTGGTCTCCCTCTAATTCCTATGCATTGGATAGGGTTGTTAGTAGATTTGATAGAACGTTCTAGAAGAAAAAGTGGTGAGAGAGAGGGTGAAGAAACTGGTTTATAGAATTAAGTAGAATTAAACAGTACAGAATTCAAGAGAAAATAATCAAGGGTAAAACCAGATGTATAGTTTGGGAGTATGGGTAAAAGTGATTGAGAGAACAGTAGAGTTTAGATTGAAAAGAAACCAAGATATGTAGAAGATAATAATTTGAAATGAATTGAAATAATATTTGAAATGAAATAATATTTGAAACGAAATAAAATTAGAAAAAATATTTACACACAAAAAAAACAATAAGAGTTCTTTCGCCACATACGAAAATTAGAATAAGAGTGCGACGGACTAACAAGGATTTTAGTTAGACGAGATAGGCTAACTTTTGCACCACTTGGTTTAAAATACTGACTCCTTGGATTTAACTACTGGCCATTTATATTTAAATATTTAAAAAAAGGGGCCAGTTCCTTCATATTGAAATATTGACATTTTTTAAATTGAAATGGGTAATACTCATAAAACTCGATTAAAGTACTGCAAAGGATTTCCAGGATCTAACGCTTTTATCGCATTAAGTTAAAAATGAAAATTTCTTGGATAAAGTGTGAGGAAAAGGAATGAAGAGCAACAATGTGATCCTACAGGAGCTTGCGGATTATTCTAAAGTACGAAACCATAAGAGTAGTGCACCACAGGTAAAATTGTGAAATATTAAATGCTTAAATAAAAACTTCTACTAGTGTTTTATTTCCAAAAATTTTGTTATCCGCAACTCCGTAGGTAATATGAATCAAGCGACGTTTATTTCTTGTATACACATTAATCAATTCCACACATACTTTTTGGATGTTCTTTACATCTTTGTATGTCAGTGTTTATAAGGGAGAAGGGGAACTTTTAAATTGACTGAAACATCTACAAAAGAAAATACTACAAATGGCGCAGTAAACGCCATCTGCAGCACGATGCTACATTTTAGGATTATGTATGCTCCAACAAGGTCCACTTGTGTCGATATCTACTTGTTGAAAACGAATCCCGGCGTAGCCAACCTCAACGTGATAGGCACGTTAGCTTAATCGAATAAAATAATTCGAAGTGGTCTGTCTTCTGTCGAAACTGCCAGACGCGGATCGCGATTTCGATCTTTTTGGATCTCATCAGCGCGTCGCAGGCAGCTCCGACAGAACACAGACCAACTTTTACCTGCTGTCTTAACAGTGCGTTTTAGAAAATACTACAAATGGCGCAGTAAACGCCATCTGTAGCACGATGCTACATTTTAGGATTACGTATGCTCCAACAAGGTCCACTTGTGTGGATATCTACTTGCTGAAAACGAATCCCGGCGTAGCCAACCTCAACGTGATAGGCACGTTAGCTTAATCGAATGAAATAATTCGAAGTGGTCTGTCTTCTGTCGAAACTGTCAGACGCGGATCGCGATTTCTTTTTGGATCTCATCAGAGCGTCGCAGGCAGCTCCGACAGAACACTGACCAACTCTTACCTGCTATCTTAACAGTGCGTTTTAGAAAATACTACAAAAGAGTTTAAAACTTCCTTAATTTCAATTAATTTTATTGACTGCACAATTGCATGTACTAGGCAAATCCACTTCATTTTACATGAATGTAAGAAATTAGAAATTATAAATGAAACAAATTACAGTAGCCATAATAGTTATTACACTTGTTCGTAAACTATTTCCAGATGATGTACCATATTTTATTTCGTCCAACCATCTCGCTATTGTTGTCCGAATTGTGAGTTTTGTTTGTCTGATTTGTTCGGAATCACTATTTGATGCAGATCTGAGATCGGCACAGTGAGAAGAACCTGAATTTAAAAAAAAAAACATTGAAGTTAGTCAAGCAGCCTTTTTGATGTCTTTGTCACTTATTCTTTAAGGAATTGTTTCACGTTTCCAATTTGTTCAAAGATATAGATATAGAGTATACATAAGGAAAGAGTGATTGAAAAGTCTACACAACCAGGATCCATAGAAGAAACAATGACAAAATTACATTAAACTACAAAAAGCAAAAAACTAAACATTCTAGAAAATATTAAGATGTCAGCCGCAATCGCCGACGAAACGTTTGGATCTATTAGTTCATTTAGACCACGGCCCTTCAGCACTAATTATACTTCAACTATGGACTCCGGCCAAAAAACCTATATACTTATAAAAAATACAAATACCAAATTGCCTGATCGTTTCATGTCATTAATAAAACGTTAAATCTTTGACAGATGTAAGACACTCTAAAGCTAGCACATAGACATAGAGAATGGACATGAAATTGACCATTCCCCAGAAAGAGGGAGACAATCATTCGGCTAATATCAGTCTCTTTCTCTCTTTATTTACCTCATTTTACCGCTTGTAACACTGTGATATACTAGGGTCAATTGAAAAGTCCCCGGCCTGACACATAGATGGCGGCACCAGAACTAAATCTGTGGGGATTACACTCATACAAGTAAACACACA